>NC_058408.1:4559627-4798314 GCF_002201575.2 Neomonachus schauinslandi | reverse complement strand
CCCCCCCCCCCCCCCCCCCCCCCCCCCGCATCTGAGGGAGGAAGGCGGGCGGGTTTTGCACATTTTCCCAGTGGGCTGGGATGGAGGAAGCAGATGTGCGATCTGGCTCACCCACTGCCTGGGCCCTCTGCTGATTCTCTGGGCTGGGTCTGGGTCCATCATCCCCTCCTCCAGGACCTAGATCGATTACCCTTTCAACAGCTGTACACAGGGAGGGAGAAAATTGGGATGCTGGGTGGGAGGGGGCAGGGAGCTTAGAGAGGGCAAGGCACTCACTACCAAGTAAGATCGAGGTCTGTCTGTGCTGAGCCTCAGGAACGAGAGAAAACAGCGTTTTTCCGCGATTCCGCTACTACGACTGCCCTGGCAGGAGCTGTCTCAGGAGCCCCCTGCCTGGCCGTGCCTGGCCCTCGGGCCACCAGTGCTGGGCTGAGATGTCTGAGAAGAAGCCCCCCTTGCACTCGGAGCCCAGGCTTCCCCCTTCCCCGGCCGATGCCGCCTCCCTCCCGGGCAGGAGAAGCTGGAAAGAGGATGGGAGACAGACACAGAATCTGGGGTCTCCGAAAATTTGGTCGTGGGGGTAGAAGAGGCAGCAGCCCTTGAGAGAGCTAGGGGGGCCGCTTAGGAACCCCCGCAAGAACTGTACACCGACCACCCAGGCAAACGTTTCTGACCAGCTGGGCCCCAACCACAAACGGTGGGAGGTACATGAGATTCGCCCTTCGGGGGGGGCCCCGGGGTCGGTAAGAGGAGGTCTGGCTCCCGCTAGCCGCCAGCCAGCAGGCACCTGCGGGGGGCACCCTGCCTGCGCCCCGGGGCCTGCGGGACTCCGTGCCGGGGTGCAGGGGCGGGGGAGAGGGGCCGGCGGACTCCCGCGAGGCCGGAGGCAGGCCCCGTCAGACGTCCAGCACGTGGTTCAGGTAGGAGATGTAGCAGATGGCCAGGCGCAGGATCTCGATCTTGGACAGCTTCTTGTCGGGGGGCAGCGTGGGCAGCAGCTTGCGCAGCTCGGCGAAGGCCAGGTTGAAGGCTTCCACGCGGATTCGCTCCCGCGTGGCGTGGGCCGTGCGGTATTTGGCCGTGGCCCGGCGCCGGCGCCGCCGCTCCTCCCGGCTCAGGTGCTGCAGGTCTTTCCGGCCGGGCTCTCCGGGCTCCAGGCCCCGGGCCTGGCCCCCTCCGGGACCCCCAGGCCCAGCCCCATCGGGGCCCGCCCCGCCCCCGCAGTCGCTGAAGCCTGACTCGGTCTCGGAGTGGGTGGGAGGCAGGTCCAGCTCCACCGTGTCTGAGTTGAGCATCATGATGGAAGCCCCCTGCCCTGCGAGATCAGGATCTCCTCCCCACCCCTCCCTCTGGGAGCCTGCAAGCTGTTTGTGGGAGGGGCAGGAAGGGCCTGGGGGAGTGGGGTCTGCCACTGAGCTGAGGAGGTCAGAGCCACTTCAAGGTCCCATGGTCAGGGTTCCAGTGCCGAGCCTGGAGGAGAGAAGAAGAAATTGACTGGGGCGGAGGGAGAAGTTAGGGGACAGCTCGGAGATGGGGAGGGCAAGAGGAAGGTCGGAGATGCGTTGGGAGCAGGGAGGTACTTGGGGGGGAGAACAGCAGAAACATGGGGAGGGGTGGCGCTCTGGGAGAGACAGGCAGGTGGGCAGGTGGACAGGAGTAGGAGGAAAGATGGTAAGAAGAGAATCCGGAAGGGAGCATCAGGAAAGGAGGAGAGGTGAGACGGAGTGGGGGCGGGTGGGGGGGCAGGACATAGCCCAGCAGGAGGGTTAAAGACCTAAAACTAGACAGCTCCTAGAAGAAAACACAGGGGAAATCTTCATGACATTGGACTTGGCAGTCAGTGATTTCTTGGATATGATGCCAAAAGGAAGGTAACAAAGCAAAAAAGGACACATGGGACTATGTCGAACTTGAAAACTTTTTAAGTCAAAGGCCACAATCAGAAGAGTGAAAAGGCAAGCTGTGGGAGAAAATACATGCAAATCATATACCTGATGAGGGGTGAATATCCAGAATATTATACAGAACCCTGACAACAACAAAACATCAGATCCCTCAATTAAAAAATGGGCCAAGAACTTGAACAGACATTTCTCCAAAGATGATACACAGATGGCCAGCAGGCATGAAGAGATGCCCCACATCACTCATCATCAGAGAAAAGCAAATCAAAACCACAATGAGCTAAAACCTCACCCCCATGAGGATGGCTACTGTCAAAACAAAAACAACATCAAATAACAGGTGTTGGTGAGGATGTGGAGAAAGTGAGTCCCTTGTGCCATGTTGGTGTGTTGGTGGAATTGCAAAATGGTGTAGTCACTATGGAAAACCTAATGGAGGTCCCCCCAATTTAAAAATAGAATGACCAGCTGATCTAGCAATCCCACTTCTGGATGGTATCCCCCAAAAATGGAAATCAGGATCTCAAAGAGATATCTGCACTTCCATGTTCACTGTAGCCCTAGTCAGAATAAAGAAGATATGGACAGAAGCCAGACGTCCATCGACAGATGGCTGGATAAAGATGTGGCATATACAGTCAGTGGAATATTATTCAGCCTTAAAAAGGAAGGAAATCTTACCATGTGCTGCAGCATGGATGAAACTTGAGGACATTACACTACATGAAATAAGCTTGTCACAAAAAGACTGATACTGTATGATCCCACTTATATGAGGGATCTAAGCAGTCAACTTTAGAGAAACAGAACGTACAATGGCAGTTGGGGGAAGTGGGGGGAAGGGGGAAGTGTTGTTCAAAGGGTGTAGAGTTTCAGATTTGAAAGATGAAAAAGTTCTGCAGATCTGTTGCACCACCGTGTGAACACACTTAACACTACTGAACCGTGTGCTTAAAATGGTAAATTTTATGTTCGTGTTTTTTTAACCATAATAAAAATATCCTGTAGTAATAGAAAGAAAAAGAAAACTGAGCAAGACTGCAGTCACAGTTTCAAGAGAGGTTGGCCGTGCCTCGAAACCTTCCCCAGTTGTGATGGGAGAGCTATAAACCTTGGCCTTGCCCTTTCCTCCCTCTCAGGGCCTCTCTCCAGCCTTGCTGCCTCTCTGGGGGTGGGGGGGTGGGGGGAGGGGATACACACGCAGCTTGCCCATTGTAGAGTGGACTGGGACATATGGAGCTCAGCACAGCTGCCCTGGCTCAGTCCCTGCCGGCCCCCCACCCCCCAACATGACCACTGCAGACACCTGATCCTACTACCCTGTCCACTAGAGTCAGGGGACGGTATCTCTTCTGGCCATGATGACCCTCCTCAGGACCAGCGCCTTCCTCTAACTCTGCCCCCAACACCCTCAGCCGTGGGGTGCCATTCCCTGGTGCTTTTGGTGGCTCCACAAAGAAGAAGAGGGACAGAGATCATCATCAGCTTCCCACTCGGGGTACTCCCCCAACCCCCCATCCGCTCAGATACGGCCTGCAGGGAAAGGGACGTGGACAGCTTCTTGGGGACACCATTATGGGACTTGGCTAAGGTTGGTTTGTCCCTGGGACCAGAGGAGGTCAGGGTGAGGCAGCAGGGAAAGGTCTGGGAAGGCTTTGCTTCGGAGGAGTGTGAGGGGGAAGAGGGGACCACTCACTGGGAGCTCAGCGGGACCTAGCCGCCCGAAACAGAAGCGCCGAGGCTCCTTCCCTTCCTCACCAGCCTGGTTCTCCTGCCTGAGGGCCCTCCTCCCAGGGGTCACGACCCCCCACCTTACCCCACCCCCCTGCAGAGAAGCCAGGCTCAGGAGTAGTTGACAAATAGTTACTAATTGCTGGGGGTTGGCGGGTCAAGGGTCTCCACATCTAACAGACACACACGCACAACCATCACACAAAACAGAAGGTGGTCAGTGCTGAAATTCAAAACACGCTCCATGCTCCGGGCTCCAAAGGGACAAGAGGGGTGTCAACAGGGTGGGAGGCCCCGAAGTCTGCACCTTCCAGGACCTGGTTACTGCCCCTGGGCTTCAAGAGTTCAGCTGCGTGTTCCTCCGAGCACATCTATCAGCCCGGTCTCCCTCTGCCCTGTGCCCGTGTTCCTTCACCCCTGACCGCTCTGCCATGCCCTCCCCACCCCTCCCCTCCATGTGCTCCCAATCTGACCCCTGTCCCACCTCCACCGGGCCCCGCCGTCCACCCCAGCTCCGGTCCTGGCAGCAGCTTCTATTTACCCATGCAGTCCTCACCCCCAATCCACTTCTGGTCCCAAAGTTCCAGGCTCCAAGGATGAGGGAGAACAGCAATCCCAAGCATCGGGGGTAGGACCTCCAGCCCCACTTCCGCCATGCTCAACCCAATGGAGAACAGACAGGCACAAAGAGTCCAAGGGGAGGAGTGGGGAAGAGGGAAGTGCAGGGACACAGGAGAGAGGATCTAGAGGGAGGCTCAGGGAGGGGACCTGAGCCAGAGTGCAAGGGACACACCCACCCCTCCCCAGCCCACAGTTCTCCCTTTACCTAGGAAGACCCTGTGAGGGGATCCACGCTGGCAGGACGGGGGGCCGCGTTGACAGCCCCAGTCTCCTCTGGCTGCTCAGAGCTCATCCGTCTGCAAAGTTAGGGACCAGCTTTCTAGAGCTCTCGGGGACAGCAGTGTGGCGTGGCTGCCCCGGCTCCAGGGCTGATGAGAGGGGTACACATGGTGAGGGTATAGGGCCCAGGTGGAAGGGGTGGGCTTGGCCAGGTACGGGGGCCAGCGGCACGCACGCACACACATATACACACACCCCCACAGACGCATACACACCTGAGCGGGCCCAGCCCTGTGTATATATGGAGATACACACACACACCCCCAACTCTCCATTGGCTGGCCCAGGCCCCCCCCTCATCAATATTAAACAGCCAGACCAGGCAGCCATTGGCAGAGGGAACTGGGAACACCCCCCCCCCACCCCACCTCCCGGGAGCTGGGGGTGGGGGCTGGCCCTGGGGGGGGGCAGGGAGTAGGGGAGCAGGGACATCTGTTCTCCATGCATATTTCATAAGCAAGAAATGGAGAGCCGCGGGAAGGGGTGGGGCTGGGGCGAGAGCCAGGGCAGGATCACAGATGAACCCCTCAGTCTTCCACACCAGGGGCGGCAGGGACAGGGGCCCCCAGCATGCCAGGTTTAAGTGCCATGGTCCTATTCCGAGTCCCGGTGTGACTTTGACGGCCCCTTCCCCTGTGTCTTTTCTCCCGGGAAGAAAGCTCTCCGAGGTACTAACAGGGAAATCTAGAAAAGTGCAAGTGGACAGCGCTAAAACGCGGAAGAGGACCCCAGAGTCCTTGCCGTCCGCAAGCTCTCATCCTTCATGAAGCTGCAGCCGAGCGGACCCCTTGGCAGGCTGTCTGTGGCTCTTGTTCAGGCCCCTGCCCCTCGTCACCCTGGGACTCAGTCACCCCACAGCTTCTCTCCCAGCCCTCGTCCTCCCACCTACCCCGTCACCATGAGGAGTGGGGTCAGATTCCTGACACAGAGCCCACGAGGAATTTCTCTAGGCTGACCCACTGGGAATTAGGGGCCCTTGGGAGGAAAGGAAGGGCTAAAGGCAGAGGAAGGACGCGGGAGAAGGCAGGGCAGCCTGGGCAGCTGGGAGTGTGCCGGGGCAGCAAATGAGCAGTGAGAAAACCAGATACAGAACTACATGCAAACAGGCATTGATTAAGTTCACAGGGGCAGCTCAGCTGCCTCCAGCCCGAGGGTGCGTGTGCATGTGCACGCGTGTGTGTGTGTGTGTGTGTGCAGGGTGGCAGGGGCCGGGACCAAGGGAAGCACAGAGAGGATATGGGCTGGGTTTCTGTGTCTAGTCCTCTCATCCAGCCAGCTGTTGGGTATCTTCATGGAGCCTTTGCGAGTATCCGGAATGAACCGTGGCCGGGAGCCCTGCAGAGACAGGGTGCTGCGGTGAAGAAAGCCCTGGCGGCTGTGTGACCTCGGACAAGTCACTTAACCTCTTGAGCCTCCACTGTCCTTTTCTGTAAAATGGGGTTCATTATAACTGCTTCTTAGGTTGCCATGGAGATTGAGCTATTGCATAAAGGGCCCAGACCTTAGAAGGAGCACACCCCACCTGCAGGTTGTTGGAGGCATTTGCCGTTTCCCTGGTGCCGCATCGACCTTTTTCTGGGCTTTCTCCAGGGTGAGGCATTCCCTAAGGGGAGTCCTATAATCCCTCCCCAAGCTCCCCACCACTCCTCACCCCCAGGTCTGGGAGGTGCCAACTCCCACCTGGGCAGGCCCAGACAGGTGCCCGGGCGCCAGCAGATGGGCTGAGCTGGAGGGGAAAGGAGGCTTGAGGAGGGGGGCTGGGGGCAGGGGATCAGGTGGCATCTTAGTTCTTGCATCATCATTGCCATGGTGCTGATTAAAAACCAATCTCCACCTAATGAGCCCCCAGCAACAGCAATGCTACCTCCCCCACCCTCCTGCCCTCCACCCTGTCCAAGAAACTGGGAGACAGAGAGACCCAGGAGAGAGTGCCGTGGGGAGAGGAGAGATGCCCACCAACAGGGGCTGAAGAGGAAGGGGAGCCAGGGGGAGATGTGGGGACAGCGAGCACACTGTCGGTGGGTAACAGACATGGGGCAGGCACAGGGAGACGGACGTGCGGGGGACACAGAGAGATGAGAGACACCAGAGAGGAACTGCCAGGATGGGGAGGCTCTGCGGAGACTGAGAGATGCAAGGTCGGGGTGGGGGGGGGGGAGACACACAGACTGGAGATACGCGGGAATTCTGCGATGATACTGCGTGGTACTGGAGACCCCTGGGGGAGGCCCCAAAACAGGGTGGAGACACAGACGTGGAGGAGGCAGGGAGCCAGGGACGGGGAGACCAGATTCATAGAACTCTAGGGATGAGGGAGTGTGACTAAAGCCGGGAGGCCCGGATCCCACAGGGGGAGATGTCGAGGGAAACAGAAGCAGAACCTAGAGAGACCCCAGAAGCAGAGGCACCGCATGCTGGGGGTGGGGTGGGAAGGCAGGGGGGAATGGGGTCCCTGTCCTCAGCTTCTCTCCTTATAGGCTGTTTGGCTCTGAGAATTCAGGCCTCTGATGCCATCCTTGGTGTACCCAGCCCCAGCTGTCCCCACAAACTGGGGTTTGATGGTGAGGGGGCTGAGAGGCTGCCCTAGGACCTCCTTCTCCTCTGCATCTTTCACCTGGGACCCTGGACTCTGGGGCCCCCGGCCCCAATCTTCACTCAGGGATTCAATTTTTGTTCTTCAGGGGAGTAGCCAAGAACACAAGCCTGTGATAAAGAGGAGCCAAAAGCATGGCGTATCAGAAAGAATGAGTAATTCCACTGAACCGGGAGCCCGTGGACCAAGTCCCAGTGACCTTGGCCAGGTCATTAATCTTGACTGAGGCTATTTTGTCCTCTGTGAAATGGGGATCCTGCTGCCTTCCTCACAGGGCACTTGTCACACAATGCGTGGGGGAGCGCGAGGCCGAGTGCTCGCCCCATGCCTTGAATTTGTGCACGGTGATTTGAAGGTGGCAAGACCTTCATGCATGCATGTATTTGAAGCATTATGGTTGAGGGAGCAGGGAGAGCTCTGGGGTCAGCCCAGGCTGCCCGCAGCCCCGGCCTGAGGGGGCAGGAGACCCCCCTCCCCAGCTGGGTGAAGGTCTCTGCCACAGGGAGGGCAGGAAGGGCAGGAAGGGGGATGAGCATGGCCCTATGGCTTGTTGTCATTAGTTTGTGTGTTATAGGTGTTCACTTTCTCAGATTGTCAACATGTTTTCATGTCTACACAGCCTTCCAGGTGGATTGCTGGGGTGGAAGTTGGAGTGTGGGGAGGACGCAGGGGCCGGGGCCCAGTCCTTGAGGGTGGGGGGAGGCCTGGAGGAGCTGGGAGGCAGTGGGTTTGGCAGGAGAGGGGGTGACATATGTGGGGAGCCCTGGGGACCCAACCAGGCGAGCGGCTGGCAGGGAGAGCAGACGGCGTTAACCCTCGCGGTGCCACGCTGCCTGACCCTTTCCCAGGAGTGGCCCCGGCTGGGCTGTTATGCTGGGAGAGACTGGTTCGAGTCCTGGCTCACGGGAGCAAGGCCCGCAGGAGGAGCCTGGGCCGGGGCCTCGGTGTGGCTGGGAAGCCTTGGCCCTCCTCCACCTCCTTGTCTGCTCCCACGCTGGCTCTGTCAGTCGGTCTTTCTCCGTCTCCCCTCTCGGTGCCTCTAGAAGGTGACAGCGGGTCTCCACTCTGGTGAACCACGCAATCTGTCACCCCCTTCGCTGCCAGCCCGGCTGGAAGCCCCCCTCTCCAGCGGCTGGCCGGGCCCTCTCCCGCCCCGGCCCCGGGCCTCGCTGCCTTTGTCCTCCCGGGCGGCCTCGGCTTTCTTCTCTCTTCTCCGCTCACCTCTCCGCAGCCCCAGCCCAGCCCCAATCTCATTAAGGCCTCCAACCACTGCCCCTCCAGCCTCCCCTCCTCCCTCCCCCATCCATCTGTCTTCCCCGCAGCTCTGCTCTTTGTGTCCACCCATCTGTCACCAGCAGCTCCGGGCCCACTCCCCTCCCAGCCACGCCCGCCGGCCTCCCCCCCCCCCCCCCCCCCCCCCCCACGGCTGCCGGGCTCCTCGCTACCCCCCCTTCCCCCTTCGGCCCCCAGGCTTCCCTACTTCCTGTTTCCCTGTACTAGTTTATTCATTTCAGGATGCCCGCTTTCCTCTCCGTTTCCCCTTCTCTCCAAGACCCCGCTTGAGGTGTGGGCGGAAGGGGACCCCAGGGTCCCAGCCCCAGCCCGCGCGGCCACCTGCAGGAGCCGGAACCTGGAGGCTTACTCGCAGTTGCATCATCCTAGGCCTCCTGAGGTGGCCCCTGCGCTCCCGCCCGTGTTTTCCCGACTCGGGGACCCCTGTCTCCACCGCAGGACGGTGGGGGCCCCTGTAGCTTCTGCGTGTGGATTCAGGAAGGAATACAAATCAGACCTGAGGCTCATTTGAACCCCCACCTTGAAGGGGCTCTACTTCCCAAGCTCAACTTCGGGGAGGCCTGCCAGGCTCTGTCTCAGGACGGGAGGCTGAGTCTCCGAGTGGCTTTCCAATGACTTTATGCTGCAATCCCACCCCCCACCCCCAGACTCCTAGGGTCCTGGGGTTACAGGACAATAAGTGCCTCCCAGGCCTCCCTCTCTGGGAGGAAAACTTCCTAACGACCTTAGAAAGTTCAAGAATTGATCAACTTTTTTTTTTTTTTTTTAAGTTTACTTATTTATTTGAGAGAGAGAGAAAGACAGCCTGGGGACGGAGAAGGACAAGCACACTTCATGCTGAGCTTGGAGCCAGACCGACAGGGGGCTCCATCTCACGACCCTGACATCGTGACCCTGAGATCATGACCTGAGCCAAAACCAAAAGTCTGCTGCTTAACCCACTGAGCTGCCCCGGTGCCGGTGCCGCAAGAATTGATCAACCTTTTAATTCCCCCTGCCCTGAGGAGTTTAATATGGACGGGAGGCCACACGGAGGGCGGCTGTGAGAGCCAGCAGGGCCCCCGGAGAGCAGCCCCTCGCCTGACTCCGCCTCCGGCAGGCCAAACGGAGCCCAGGGCTGGGATGCCCTTTCCAGAGCCACACAGACCATTCATGGCACACCAGACAATCTGGTCCTGAGCTCTTTCCACGACAACGGCCTCGCCCAACGCCAACCTTCTGTCCTCTGAGCACAGGTAGAACCTGTTCCTAGCACTGATTCATATGCTGCCCTGCCTGGGCATCTATCTTGTGTTCTGTGCCATCCTGCCGTCTAGACTCTGGATCCTAAGTCTCTAAGGGAAGGCGCTGTATCTCACCACAGCCTTTTATGATGCCAGGCCAGAGTGCCTTGCCCACAGCCATGCTCAGTAACTGTTTATTACTGCCATGGCTGCCAGGGCAGATACAAGACGTGTTCTAATCTCAGCTCAGCTCGAATTTGCCGTGACCTCGGGAGAGCCACTCACTCCTCTGGGCGACTCATGTATTGAGTGAGTTAGACCCTACATACAATTTTTAAGGTCTTATTATGTGGTTCCATGAAGAAACAGAGTCCTACTGAATAGGGTGGGATCTTGGTACAGAACACCAGACTCTGGATGAAAACGCCTCCTCCCAGGATGGCCTTTGGGAGCAGTCCCCACTCTCTCTGTGTGGGAAGCACAAGAGTAGACCCTTCACTCAGAGAAGCGGGGGAAGAAATAGCAGCCGTCGAAAGCCCTCAGTGCTGAGACACAAGGGGGCTGCAGGACGCAGAGCCGGGCTGGGTCCTGGGCCAGAGTGGTCGGCTCTCCAAGCCCCGCCTGGGTAGCAGTAGGGAGGGGAAGCGACGCATCCCGGGGGGCACAGGGCTGAGCAGGGCCCGAAGCAAGGGTGGGGGAGGCAGGCTGAGGAGCTGAGGTCCATGGTCCCTAACCTGCTGCCAGCCAGTCCCGTGAGGCCTCAGGGTACAGCGGGTGCCTGGGGAGGAGCCAGACCAAGGTCTCGGAGAAGGGGTCCCGGAAGGGGTCGGCCGGGGGTCTGCGCCCCTTCTATGGAGCTTAGCCTCCCCAAGAGCCATGGAAAGAGCCCGTTTGTTGCTTTTGCATTTGGGGGTGGGAGGGTTGTGGGGTCGGGGTGGCACGGGAGGCAGAACACAAGCTGGTGTGGGGTTGTGGTCCCCAGGCTGAGGAGACTGGGCCCCTACGTCTCGCACCGGTGCCCACCCCGCTCAGCCCCCTCGCTGGTACCCAGCCACTTCCCGGCTTGCCGAAGCTGCCAGCAGGCCGCGGGAGTTTACTGCCCTGTCCGCCGGGAGACCCCGTTGGCCGAGGGAGGCGCAGAGTCGGCCCAGCGACGTGGCAGCTGCGCCCGCCTCCCGCCAGCACAGCGTGCGGGCCAGGAGGGGTGCGGGGGTGGGGGTGGGGAGCAGGGCTCAGCTCCACATCCCAGAACCCCAAACGTGTCCCCTTCTCTCAGGTAGAGAGAAGCCTGAAGGAAAATCAGCCCCTGGGCAGGAAACGCAGGACGCGAGGCGAAGAGCCCAGCCCCGGGGAATGGGAGCAGGTCCTTCCCCAGCTCAGGGCCGCAGTGAGGGGAGAAGGCTGGCCTCAGGCGCCGCTCCTGGGGAATCGTCCCCTTCCCCCCCCCCCCCCCCCCCCGCCATCATTTAGCAGTGCGGCCATACTCTGCAATTTTGCTCCCAGGAAGACCCAGGGAATTAAGAGTATTTCCAAAGAGCCAAGGTTCTCTTTCTAGGAGAGTCCAAAGCCACTCTTGTTTCGGTCTACAAAATGCCCACGAGCAGCAGAAGGCCCGATGCCTCAGCATGCCAGCCCAGGCCCCGTGGGACCTGGCCCCAGCCTTGTCGCCTCCTCAGCTGCGCCCTGAGTAACTTGCCCTTCCCAGCATGACCCGTGCCTTCACGGCTCCGTGCTTCCACGGCGGAACTCCAGACCAAAACTCAGATGCCTGCTCCGCTGGGCAGCCTTTCCAGGTGCCACCCCCAGCGCCCCGAATCCTTCCACGTGCTATCAGAGCGCTCCAGATACACGGCATGCGACGGCACTGGCTCGCCCCCGCTCCTCCCCTCACCCCAGCTGTGAGCCACTCAGGGTCGGGGCCGGTTCCCTTCGTTTCTGCACCCTAGCCGGTGTCTCAGGGCGGACAAAGACGCGCCTGAGGGAAGCCGGGGCTCCGGCGTTCCACAGGAGCCCTGCTTGGGGGACTTTTCACCGTTTCTGGCAGAGCCTTACTCCTCAGGCCCCCGGAGACCCAGAGACAGCACGTGAGGTCACAATTTTGTGACTTCCAGTCGGGGGTCACCAAACGGGAGGGTGCGGAAGAATACGAACAGGTCATGTGGGACCGTCTATTTTAATGAAACTTGCTATTTATATATTTACACACACACACACACACACACACACACACACACAAAGGAAAAAAGAAAACAAAAATAGATATTACAGCTTAATAAAATTACAACTGAGCACTGTGAGCTGGAGGCGGGACACCCAGCCAGCAGCCCACCCCCCCTGCTGTGCAGCTAAGGGTCTGGGGCCAGGACAGCAGGGGGGAGACAGTGGGCATGGCCCCCAGAGGGCCCGGCCTGCTCCTCTGGGCTTCCTCGTAGTTTGTCCCTGGCATTCGGCCTTCCTGTCCTTCTTCCTGGTCAGGAAAACAGGAAATGGTTGGGTACGGGGTGGGGTGGGGTGGGGAGGGCGGTCCTGGGCAGGATGAAGAGAAGGGGGACCCTGAAGAAGGTAAGTGAGGGGGCGCAGCTAGGAGTCGAACAGGAGTAAGAAGCTTCTGTTTCCCATCCCAGAATCTGGCAGGGGTGAGGACGAACCATGGAAGGGGAGATGGGCAGGGGGAGCTGGAGAGGACAGGTGACTTCTCCCTGTCTCTTTTGGGCGGTTCCACTTCTTTACATTAATTCCAGTCTGAGCAGGCCCAGAGAGGTTGCAGTGACAAATTAGTGGTTTATGTCCCTCTGGGACACGTGGTCTAGGACATGAACGGTAGAGCTGGTGGGGAAAGCCGGGCTCCGCGTTTAGTAAGACACAGCTCCCGGCTCCCGGGGGGCAATGAAGAGGACGTCGGCCTTGGCGTTGATGCAGTAGGTGACGACGAGAGAGAAGATGAGGGTGCCGAAGCCCACCGTCAGGGTGATGAACTGCAGGAGGGTGGGCAGGGAAGGACAAAGGTGCTCTCAGAACTCAGCCCGGTTTCATCCCAATTCTGGAGCCGGCTCCGAGCACCGAGTCCTGAGCAATCCATCGGAGGCAACATCTTCCCACTTGGGAGACCGAGTCTCTCCATTTGGAAAGAGGAGTAAAGGATCTCTGTTCTTCCTTCCACCTTGTCTTACTTAAGACTTTTAGCACCTTGAAGTTAGGATCCATGACTTTTGACTCTGGTGGCAATTACATCACTGACTTACTTGTGACAGGTACTCAATAAACGGTGGATCCCACACACATCCCAGGAGCAGCAGGGGGGGACTGCTGGCTGGGAGTGGAGGGGGGGGGTCCCAGGCAGAGGAGCACCTCCTTGGGTCTCCATGGGAGCCTCTCTCCAGCGTGCACATAGACTCAAACTCTGAGAGCAGACAGGCGTCCTAACGGGGCAGCCAGCTGACAAGGGACAGAGCTGCAGAAGCTTTCTGTGGCACATCTGGGGCCAAGGGGAGCTGGGAGGGGTGTGAGGGCAGGGGCAGCAGAGCGAGGGCAAGGTCATCTCTGGCCCATCCCTCCCGGCTCACCTCCAGCTCTCTGCTGGCTATCAGAAATATGCGGGCTCGGATGTCTTTCCAGCGGCTCTCAGTCCACGTGGAGTACTCAGTAGAGCCCCACTGCCTCAGTTCAAAGGCAGGGGACAGGGCCCGGGCCAGTCGCGCCGTGGAACGCACACAGCGCGGCAGCCGGTCCGTCTCGCTGGAATTCAGAGGGCCCTGGACCCACACGTACTCATACAGCTGCACGGGAAGACGGGCCACGGTGCGGGGCTGAGGCGGTCCTCTCTCACCCCGGACACGGTCTGCTTTCACCCGGACTTCTGCCTCTCCAACACTCCAGTCCAAGGGGCCGCATCCCTCCGCCTCTCCATCCCAACCCCTTGGGTCCAACTGGGCCTAGGATATTCTCCAACTTCCTCAGGGGAAAGGGGCCCTCGGGGCACCTCCCACACCCACTACCACTCACATCCTTGTTTTCAGTGGGGACTTTACTTGGATCCTGGCACTGCTCTCGGGTAAGGTCGACTAGCTGGCCAGTCAGATTTGCCAAGGCGTACTGTACCACGTAAGTGGTATTGGTGGGGCTGGAGACAGCAATGTAATGCTGAAGGGGCCCGTCACCTGAGTGGAGAGGAGGATTTGCAGGGTGGAAGGTGGGTGCGGGTGGGAGACAAAGAAGAGCCCAAGGTTGCCAGGAGCCAGAGAAAAGAAGGTTAAGAGAATGAATCCATACATACCAGGAGAAAGAACGGAAAACGGGAGAAAAAAAGGAGAGGAGAAGGAAAAAAAAAAAAAAAGTAAGGATTAAGCCGAGATGGTCTTCCTTTGTCCCTTGCCTAAGCCAAGGGTGCCACGCCCACAGCGGGTGCTTACCCAAGTAGGACCTTAGGTCCTGCCTGAGGATAGACTGGAACCAGGAGTTGTTGGCTCTGACCAGGAACCCATAGAGCAGGCGGGTTACCTAGGATCAGGGCAGTGAGAAGCAACAACCTTGTGACCTGGAGCTCAGGGAGAGTTCTCCGTGGCAACCCTGTTGTGGGCCAGGAGCCGGGCAGACAGAGGCCGGCTCACGAGGACGCAGGTGAGGCCCACCCGGGAGTGCCCTGGGGCATCGGGTATCCTCGCTGGCACGCCGGGCTCCCAGGTTCGGGAGAAGAGACAAGTGACAGAGAGGAGGGGCAGGCTGCTGTGGGAACAGAGCTGGCGAGGAGGCAGGGTCCGCCTATTCTTACCGTGTGGGCATCGGCCTGGATGGTGTCACTGAAGTTGGTTCCTCCCGCGAGCTGGTACAGTGCACGTCCCAGCACTGTGGCCACAGCTGCCAGGGCCTGCGGCAGGTGAGGAGGGGGGCTTAACGGCCCACCTCTTCTAACCTCCAAGCAGCTTCACCGTGCTCCCCGCGCTCCGCCCCCAGCCCAGGTGAGTGCTACCTTGGCAGTGTTGGTCACGAAGTTCAGGTCCTCCTCAGGGCTCTGCCACTCAGGGTAGCTGACGTTAATGTTCTCCGCAGTGTCGTACACGCTCTGGTAATAGCTGCCGGGAGAGCTGGCGTGAGCCTCGGCCTCCCTCACAGGCCCTTCCTGCAGGAGACTCTAACTCTTTTCCTCCTCCTGGGTGGGGGGGGAGGAAGAGACCACGAGGGTCCCATACTGAAGACGGTGTGGGGACCGAGAGATGGGAGAGGAGTGGTTAAATACAAGGACCTTCCTGACAGACAAGGGAGAAAAGGCAAATGAGATCAGAATGCGGGAGTCTCCCTTCCGGGGAGAGCTTCAAACGGAAGAGACGCTCTCCCCACTGTCTGGGCTGGAGACACGCAGGACGGCTGGGGGGACTTTCAGGGAGCACGCCCGCCATCACCAGAGCTCTTGTGTGGTGGTTCCAACGAACATTAGCACTCAGGGTGGCTGGGGGCAGAGGGAGATGAGCGGGTCTGCTCCCAGACACACAACACTGCACTGGGTCCAACCACCCTCTGCTCCCCGGGGAGCCCTGCGGAGGCACATCCGAGAAGCCCAGAGGAGCGCTCCTAGCCTTCAGCACTGATATGCGCCGGCCCCACACAGAAGCAAGGCCGAATGTGTGCAAATGATGACCATCCCTCACCCCAAAGTGGTGCAGAAGTCAGACATGGAGGAGAGGGCTGACCTGAGGCACTGGAAGTGTCCCTGCCCGAAATAAATGAGAAGGTGCTCCTTGGCTGGGGTCAGAGAACTGGAACTTAAGTATTTTTACTCAGAAGCTCATTTGGCCTCATGGCAGAGGGAAGGGAAGCGGGGGGCCTAGCAATCCAGCCCGAGTGAGAAGTTCCCTGTTAGCCTAGGGCTTCAGTTAGGGGCAGTCTGGGGTGCCCAGAACCAGGAGAGAGGTGACTAACAGGGGCTCACCCCTTCTCTCTGGAGTCCCTTCATCTGTAGGGGACACTTTTACCCCAACGGCAGGAACAGGTTACATTTCAGAGCACGAGTACCGTCTGCATGCAGCACAGCACCCCTGGGCGGCCCCCCACCGGCCAGTTCGCCGTCCTCCAGCCGTGGGCGCTCCTGTTGGAGATGCTGCCCTCTGCTGGCAGCTCTGGGGACCCAGGCCTCGGGGGAGCTGGGTGAGGCGGGCCAAGTAAGGATGCTCTGTGCCAGGGAAGGCTGAGCGGGGCCTGTTCTCTAAGGTGACACCAACTCAGATGAGGCGACCGGCTTGGATGTGAGCAGGCTACTGAGCAAAGAGCACAGATTGACCTGAGATCTGGAGAGGGTACTGTGGGGTCAGGGGAGAGTGGTGATCTTTCTTGACACAGAAGACACTCCCCTCCATGGACCCCAGACTGCAGAACAGATTCTCTCCCAGAACGAGGATGCAGTCTAGGTGAGTCTTACTGGTTATGGAAGACAGTGGAGTGGTCCGCGAGAACAACGCCGGAGATGTTCCGAGCCCGAAGAAAGCGCTGCAGGGAAGACGGCGGGAGGGGCTGGGACTGGTTCAGCCTCCGGAGGGCCACAGCAGGGACGCCGGCGCCGCTCCTCTCCAGCGTGCTCAGCAGGGCCTCCACCTGCGGGACTGGGTCAGCTCAGGGCGGCTGGGCACAGGGCGGCCAGAGGTCTCTTCCAGGCCCTCTCCCTCAAGTCCCCAGCTTGGGAGCTGCCCCCAGCCCTCCTGCAGCCCAATTCCTCAAGCCTTTGGGGACTGAGGCTGAGTGTCCTGCAGCTCACACTGTCTCATCCTCACTGGATGCTCAACTTCCTACTTGCGCAGGATCAGAGGAGGAAGTTGCCCCCACAAAACTGCACTGGACGCCTCACAGGAGCCCAGAGCAGGGGGAGCGGTTAAAATGGGATGGGAGGAAGACCGCCTCACAAGAAAAACAGGCC
This sequence comes from Neomonachus schauinslandi, assembly GCF_002201575.2. NCBI lineage: Eukaryota > Metazoa > Chordata > Mammalia > Carnivora > Phocidae > Neomonachus > Neomonachus schauinslandi. Next base: position 4,781,769 of record NC_058408.1, on the reverse strand, counting down.
TAAAGCTGGGCCCCGAGAGGAGGGATGGTCTTGAACAAGCGGTGAGGAACGTGGAAGAGAGCTTGGGTAGAGAGTCTGACGCAGCCAGCAATTGGGCAGGACAGTCCGGACAACCGGCTCAGTGCGGCAGCACAGAGAAAGGGAGCTAGTCATTTCCCTGTCTTCTGCTAGGCTCCGAGTCAGCGAGCTACCCATCCCAGGAAACCAGACAACTGGGCGCCTGGGTGGCTCAGTTGGTTAAGCGACTGCCTTCGGCTCAGGTCATGATCCTGGAGTCCCAGGATTGAGTCCCGCATCGGGCTCCCTGCTCAGCGGGGAGTCTGCTTCTCCCTCTGACCCTCCTCCCTCTCGGGCTCTCTGTCTCTCATTCTCTCTCACAAATAAATAAATAAAAAATCTTTAAAAAAAAAAAAAAAAGTAAACCAGACAACCGAGCTCTGCTCGCGGTTCTTCCCGGGGAGCTGAAACGGCCATGCTGTTCGTCCTTCAGCTGGCACCTGACCCGAGGTCCTGTCTCACAGGCCCCGGGGGCCAGTGCGGGGTTAAGGCCTGGGCAAGGGGGGCCCATATTCTGAGCGTTGAAACAGGAAGTGAGGAGGAAAGATGCTCAGATTACCTGATGCTGTACGGAGGCATTTTTCTGAGACATGGGGTCTGTGTGCATCCAAAGCTCTAGTGAATTTCTTAAGGCCACCTGGGGGAGGATGAAGATGCAACATGTATCAACGGTGTCCACTGTGGCCCATAGCCGGGAGAAAGGCGTAAGGTCAGAGAAAAGTCGAGGGGAGAGGTGGCGGCGCCAGCAGTGAGGACAACAGGACAGAGGAGGCGGCATGAAGTAGGAGGGAGGGGTGAGGACGCGCTGCACACCTGTCCCAGTTCCACGAATGACTCAATGTTCTCTAACTGCACGGGGAATCTGCCCGTCTCCATGTCGTAGACCATCCTTGAGCTGCCGATGTAGTCAAAAGTTTCCTGAGGGTGAAGGGGGGTGGGCAAGGGAACAGAGATTCCCAAGGGTCAGGGCAGGCTCCGTCCCGGAGCCAGATCGCCACGGCTCAAGGCACGAAGGCTATAGGCTTGTGTTGTCGCAACTGCCGCCTTGCCGCCGGCTCAGGAAGTCCTGTGACTCCACCCTCTGCTCCCCCCCACCTCCCAGCTGTGACTAGCCCTCACACGTGTGTACCACAGGACTTCTCGAGCCCAGAAATGGGGAGAGCAGCCTCGGCAAAGGCCCGAGGCGAACATCAGCTGCTAGGTGCCCGCTCCTTGCCTCTCCCTCCCCACTGCCGACTCAGCCACGGCTGCTATTCCCTGATTCCAGGGCCAGGCTGTGGTGCCAGTGGGGGGAGGCAGGAGCCTCAGGGCCCTGGGGTGGGAGTGGCAGTAAAAGGCTCCAGAGAATAAAGTAAAAGGATGCCTCCAAAAGATCACATCAGTGGGGAGCAAGGGGATTGGCAGCACAGCGATTCCAGGTCAGGGTGCAAAGGCTTCTGAAAACGTGGGACTCCACAGGGGAGACACATGGAGGCACATCCAGAAGCTCTCTGCCGAATAACAACTTAGGTCCTAAGTGCCCAGATCTTCCCCAAATGATAGCCACGCCCACATTGATCCTGCCCGCCGGCCCACCCCAGCCAAAGAGCCCGTACCCCTTGGAAGAAGACGAACATGACATTGCGGGGAAGGGTGGCCACATCAGGGGCCTTCTGCAAAGCTTCAGCAGCAGCCAGCTGGGTGACGAAGGAGGCCACGGCACTTTCAGCCCCTGGGGCCACATTCCAGAAAAAGGAACGACTGTCCAGCTGGGCACAGCAGAAAAAGCAGGGGAGGTAGGCTTTGAAAACAGCAATTAGGACCAGGCCCCAGGTCCCCAAATCCATTCCAGCCAAGAGAATGTTCATATCCTGGCATAATGGCTAAGCCGGGGAGCCCCAGAGCCCAGACCCCTCTCCACAGAGGCTCCCCACCATAGCAACTTGGAAACCTGATATACCCGCGAGAGGCCTGCCAGCCTGTTCTATGCCAGCCCCGTCCACCCTGATCAGGGGCCAACACTCACCCGGGTCGCAGCAACCACAACCTTGTCATCAGGCTCTAATGTCCCAGATATATTTATAGGCTTAAGCATGCTCCATACATTGTAGTCGGACAGGGGGTCACAGACGATTTCTGAGCAGGACACAGGGAGAGAGCAACAGAAGTAAGGGAGAGCGCAGCCCCAGACAATGCCTGGAAGACTCCTCTGCCCACTGCCCCGTGGACCCTGTAATCATTTCCTGCCTCCACTGCTCTACGTTGGTTTTTCTGCCCCTTCCATTTCAGGGACAAGCAGCTTCAATTGTTCAGAATCCTTTCCGCTGCTCCCACCGCACGCTCCCTGCCTGTAGCTGTCCCTCCAACACTCCCTGGTGCCCCGTACACCGGGCAAGCCTTGGACCTGTCCTACCTGGGTTGATGCTGAAGGTGCTCTGGATGGAGCTGCGCCGCATGCAGGTGACCGTGCTGATGACGGCATGCATGTGGGAGAAGAGCTGCATGGCGCACAGCGGGAAGGCAGGCGCTGAGCCGTTTGGACTTAGGTTGTGATCACGGTAGCACTAGGGAGGGAGAGGGAAGCACTGAGACCGTCCGTGTGGAGTCCCGCCCAGACTTCCCAGGAGGAGGGCCCAGCCCCATCGGGAATCCGCTCTCGCGTCTGTCCCTGAGCTAGAGTTATCCTGGTACAGACCCAGGGTGTCCAAGGTCCGAGAGAAAACCTCACCAAGGGGTGCAAAGGGCCACAGGCTCAATGACTTAGTTGTGGGGTGGACAACACGATCCCATCGCAAACGGCCTGGCCCAAGTTTTTAATGGGGTCTGATGTACAGAGCAGTGAACCAAGGATCAAAAATCAAATTCAAGACCACTTAGACATCAACTCACCACGTAACCACGAACAAATCTCTTAATCGCTCTGCATGTCAACACAAAGAAGCTAGACCACAATTAGCATTTACTGCAACTAAAAAAGAACGTCAGAGGTCTCAACACTGAATCTCTCAATTCCTAGTCTGACGTTCCTAACCAGGGCTCTACACCTTATTTCACATCAAAGAACGTTTATATTTTCTTCCAGCCTGAAAGCTGTCAACGCTGTAAGAGCTGGCAGGACAGAAATGGGAAGGGAAACATGAGAAAAATAAGGGAAACGTGAGAAAAATAAAGGCGTTGGCTCTTCTTGGAGCAACTGTCTTTCAGGGGGCGCGCTGGTAGATGAGGTCCCTGCAAACAGGTGGAGTGCCTACAAAACTTCTCTTTGCAACTGGAATTGCTAGGAGCTGGCTGTCATTACCTGCTTGATGACCTTGGTTTCATTTTCATCTTCAAGAAGGAAGATGGGGAAACTGAAGTCTTCATAAGCCAAGCCATCACCCAGGGGGTTCCACTGGATTTCTCGGCAGTGAGCAAATTCTGGCCCGTAGGAGTTGGAGTAGATGCCTGAAGGGGTGGATGTGGGACAGACTGTTGGGACACTAGGCATTTAGGGACCAAGCGAGGGGGGAAGGCTAGGATAGGACAGTGTTGGGACCAAGAGTTCCAAAGGGAAGGTGACTCAGAGAAGCAAGCATCAACCTGTCACCACCTACAGTAACAGACAGGGGTAGCAGGGAGCCTGAGGCTGGCTGATTAGGCATCCGACGTGACGGGAAGCGGAAGAAGGGGAAGCAGCAGACAGAAGGGATGAACGGCACAAAGACACAAAAAACACTATCTGCTACTTGGGAGTCGGCTGCTCCCCCTACACACAGACAGATACACAGACTGACGCATACCCCTGACCCCTCCAAAGACACGAGGCCGAAGCAACAGTGAGCTCTGGGTGACGGGAGGTCCCCCGATCCTCTGGGGCTCTTACCAAACCCATCATTGGGACACTGCACGCTAGGAGAGAAGCCTGATGTGGGGCTGGGCTTGGCCAAGGACACGGCCAGGCCAGCAATGCGGCTGGTTCTCCCCTTCAGCTTCTCCATCAGATTCCTGGAGTAGGGAGGGCAGGCCAGGAAGGAAGACAGGAAGGTTATTAGTGGCCCAATATCCTGCCAAGGATGGAAACAAATGGGGAACTCATGGAACCCGACCTGTTGACTCCTTGCTATGCCCCTGAAACTAATGTAACGTTGTGTGTCAACTATACACTTATAAAAATTAGAACATAACCGCCCCCACCGCCGACTGTTGACTCATTTCTTGCTTCTCCATCTCTAACTCCTAAGTGAGGACGATGACCCAGCCTGAGCTCAGGGCTTAATCTCATCTACCCTGTCCCTGAGGGACCCCAAGGCCCCTCTTTCCTCCCTAGAGCTCTAGTTACGAGGTCACCATGATGATTCCACTGATGGTGCATGTTTTCTTCTGAGACTCCCTCCTACCCCCCCACCCTGATCAGACCAGGACAGCCAAGGGAATTTTTTATTCACAGGTGTGAGGATGGTCCCCCAAGCCTTCCCTTCTCTGGCTGTGGTTTCCCAGCAGACACACACAGCCCTCACCTGGTGAAGAGCGTGCCCTCCAGCAGAACCACATAAGGGGGGTTGGGGCCGTCAGTCAACACCCACTGCAGGTCCTCTTCCTTCTCCACTACGTGGATGACCCCTGTGTCCCCACTGACGGAAGCTGCCGGGACAGAGTGGGTTACATTAAAGCTCCCACAGTTGGGGCACCTGTGTGGCTCAGTCGGTTAAGCAGGTGCCTTCGGCTCAGGTCATGATCCTGGGATCCTGGGATCGAGCCCCACGTCCGGCTCCCTGCTCAGCGGAGAGCCTGCTTCTCCCTCTCCCTCTGCCTGCCTGTATGCCTACTTGTGCTCTCTATCTCTCTGTCAAATAAATAAAATCTTTAAAAAAAAAAAAAAAGCTCCCACAGTTGACAATTCTGACTTTGCCTCACTGATTCTGCAGATCATTTATCCCCCAAACACGGCACAGGACATTGGGTGAATGCCGCCAGCTCCAGGCTTAGACTTGAACTGAAGGCTGAGTCGCCCGGCTCCATCTGAAGGCCACCAGCTGGTGGGCCTGACTGGAAGAACAAGAGTGCCCAACAAGTCTCCTCACCAGAGGCTTTAGTCACTAAATCTCAGAAAGGCTTACGGGCATTTTCTTGCCCTCTTCCCTCAACCTCATTTAGCCATGCATACAAATTTCCAGAACAGCAGACACCGGAGTTTTCAAACCCGTATTTTCTCCAGGAAATGGCAGGTTCTAGATCTCTAGCTCAGAGTTCTAGCACCGAATCTTCCTTTGTGAGAACACATGTGCAGACTCCCTTGGGTTTAGGAGAATTCCTGGGTCTCCACTCCTATGCCCTATTTGGGAATGACTTTACTTGCTTTTAGCCAGTTTTAGGTAAGGTTAATCAAGAACCTTGGGGTCTCTAGAAGACAGCTTCCCAACTGATGGGCGTTGCTGGATTAACGATGAGCTGACATTGACCCCCCCTCATTTCTGGGGACCTAGGGTTTCCAAAGACCCTAGGCTGGTCACTCCCAGCTACGAGCAAACTCATCCATTACCCCAGGATGCCCTGCAAATATCATCCATTTCAGTATATGCCAGGATGCCACACAAGTAACATTTTCTATGTGTCTCATGCATGACAAAGATTAGGAAGCACTGCAGTAGAGGATCGATAGTTCATCGTCCTGAATGCCTGTCAAGTCCGTGATCCACGTAGAGACATCCTATGGTCTCCCCGTGAGCCTTCTCCCCAGGGAAAATTGGATGTGTTATTCGTATATTGTTTTAGGGCAGTAGTTCTTGACTCTGGTTGTGCATCACTTTGGAGTTTTAAAAAATACAGATACTTGGGCCTTATTTCAGATCTACTAAATTAAAGTCTCTAAAGGTGAGGCCCAGGTATGTGTACTTTCCAAACTTGCCATATATGGTTCTTTTTTTTTTTTTTTAAAGATTTATTTATTTAGAGAGACAGAAAGAGAGAGAGTGCACCTGCATGAGCGGGAGGGGCAGAGGGAGAGACCCTCAAGCAGACTCCATGCTGGGCTCGGACTCTGACATGGGGCTTGATCTCATGACCCTGAGATCACAACCTGAGGCGAAATCAAGAGTCGGATGCTTAACCAACTGTGCCATCCAGGTGCCCCCCTCATATGGTTCTTTATTATACATAGCCAGTCATGAGAATTATGGTTCTAGGTCAAGCCAGTGAAATATTTCTAACTTGTGCAAAACCTTAAGCACATTCTGACTGCCAGCCAAGTAGAAAGTTTCTTCCATGGGATTTGGTAAAATCTGGACATGGAAGCAAGTCCCCAACCCTCAGCTATATCTTATACTAAATAATAAGTTCATGGTGATGGTGATAATAATAAACTTTAGAGGAATATCAGAATCTGGAATAACTTTAATAAAGATCTAGCTACCAGTGGCAGTTCTCAGTCCAATGAAAGGCAATAGTCCTTGCCACATAAAACACAGAAAAAGGAAAAGCTTTTCTGGGGAACAGAGCATGTTTCACTGCAGCTCCAAGGAGCACAGGGAGAAGATGAGCCAGGACACTGGAATAAAACACCCGGATTCTAATCTGGATTCCAACTGGTGACTGTGTAGTCTGGAGTAGCTTGCTCACTTTCTCTGGGTCTTCAATGAGGAGAAACATTTTCACCCTTATTCATCTCATACTTTGGAGACAGATTAAAAAAGGAAAGGAAGGAAGGAAAGGAAAGAAACCTACACATAGCCCCCTTGGAGCACTTTAAAAGGGCCCAATAGGGCTCAGTTGCTAGAGTGTGTGACTCTTGATCTCTTGCTTGAAAATAAAATCTTAAAAAAAAAACAACTAAAAGGGGCCAATAGAAGCAGAGACTCAAACCTACATCTTTTTCTCCTTAAGTTTATCATGCTGGCAATCCTAATTAAAGAGGGGGTAGCTTGCTCAAGATGGACAAATATGAAGTAAGACTCAGAGATAAGTTGAAAAGGAGCCAAGCTCTTCACGAGGAAGTGGCCAGAGTCCAACCCCTCCCTTCTCGTTTCTCTGCACTGGCACTTGGCTTATTTCTACAGGCTATTGCTTTGCTTCCCACAGAGCTGCTCTAAGAACATGAAGCAGAATGACTCATTCTGAAAGAGGATATCTGAGAGCACACACTTCCAGGAGGATGGGGGCCTTGGCCTTTTGGCACTAGAGTGGAGTCCCAGCAACGCCAGCAGTCTGAGCTCAGCCCACACTGGACCTGGCTCTCTTCTACCCACAAACCCAGTTTAAGAACTAAGTCTGGATATTTTATTTGGAACTGTTTGGAGCCAGTTAACCTACCTCCAGAACTTCCTGCAGCAAGGACATGGCACAATTAACACAGAGTATAGCTCAGGGAAGGATGGGTGGAAAAGGAGTACCTACCACCTTAAGCAAGCCCTTCACTTCCTGGTGTGTGTGTCCTCCTGCCAATCTGGAAGGTTTCAAGCAATCCCACAGTACTCCTGAGACCATGCTGCTCACTCAGCATCATCAATAAGAGTCTATAGAAGGTAGCTTGACTTTCAGCTTTGTGCACCTATATTCTAGCCATTTTTAGAGGTGTAAACTGAAATTCAGACGTGACCAATTTGATGGTGAAGAAACAAAGTTTTGGAGTACCTGGGTGGCTCAGTCAGTTAATCATCTGTGTTCGGCTGAGGTCATGGTCTCAGGGTCCTGGGATCAAGCCCTGCACCGGGTTCCCTGCTCAGTGGGGGGTCTGCCACCCCTCTTGCTCAGCCCCTCCCTCTCTCTCCCTCCTCCCTGCCCCCCACTCATGTGCACACTCTCTCTCTCTCTTTAAATAAAATTAAAAAAAAGAAAAAGAAGAAAAAGAAGAAGAAGCCAAGATCTGACTCTAAGTTTCCTGCTTACTGCCCAACTGCATTCTGACAGAAAAACTATTCACAGAAGAACGAAATCTGAAGACAACAGGTGAAGCAGCAGAGGAACAGGGGTTCAGTCTTCACATTGCTTTCTCCCCTTGCATGGTTTTATAACCATACTGTCCTGGTACGCTGTTCTGGAACACATTTACAAAGCATAAAGACAAATCCAAATGCTTTACTAATTCCTCCTGCAGCTGTTTGGCTTTCTCATATGTCTTCTCTTCAAACAGTTCACTGCCTTAACGAAGCCCATTTCGGTTCCAAAAAGATTGTTCAGAGTGCAAGTGATGGTGGGCTCCATAGAATACGAGGCTTCCTTCTCCTTAGAAAACAGTTGTTTCCTACTTAAACTAGTGGATGGTTAAGAGTCCAGGCTTAGGGGGCGCTTGGGTGGCTCAGTCGTTAAACATCTGCCTTTGGCTCAGGTCATGGTCCCAGGGTCCTGGGATTGAGGCCCGCATCACGCTACTTGCTCCACAAGAAGCCTGCTTCTCCCTCTCCCACTACCCCTGCTTGTGTTCCCTCCCTTGCTGTGTCTCTTTCTCTGCCAAATAAATGAATAAAATCTAAAAAAAAAAAAAAGTCCCAGGCGTAGAACTTGGACCATGGGGCTCGATTCCTAGCTTCATCACTTAATAGCATGATGATCTTGGAAAAGTTACTCAACTTCTCTCAGTCTCAGTTTTGTCATTTGTAAAACAGAGATAATAAAAGAATCTACTCCGTGGGGCTGTTGTGGTGGTTAAAGAAGATGCATTAGAAGAAGCTTAAGAATGCAGCATTTAGGGGCGCCTGAGTGGCTCAGTCGTTAAGCATCTGCCTTCGGCTTAGGTCATGATCCCAGGGTCCTGGGATCAAGCCCCACATCGGGCTCCCTGCTCGGCGAGGAGTCTGCTTCTCCCTCTCCCACTCCCCCTGCTTGTGTTCCCTCTCTCGCTGTGTCTCTCTCTGTCAAATAAATAAATAAAATCTTAAAAAAAAAAAAAGAATGCAGCATTTATAATTATCTTGCTTGGTTTGACAAATGGTTCTCTATCACCTCCGACCCACACAGCCTAATTTGTGTGCTGAGACTCCCAAGCAGAACCTGGATCTTTATATTGAGGGCACAGACTGAAATATCAATGGCCACAAACACAAATCCCAATCTCAACTCACACTGGCAGCCAATCTGATGAGTGGCATTGAGCAGACGGACACAAGGAGCTGTTTTATTTAAGGAGATGTAGATCTTCCTCTCCACTGAATTTCCCCTGCAGAAACCTGATCAGAAGATAAAAAGTGTTAGAAAAAATTGAGAGACATTGGCACTCTCAAGTCATTTGCTCGCCGCATGGCTTGGGTATATCATACTTTCTAAAATGGGACTAATGGCCATTCTTCTCACTTCCTGGACACATTACTGGACTGGACGAATGCACCCAGCTAGGTGCTGCAGAGAGTTACTACAGATTTCACTTAGAGGAACTTACATCAACACTGAAAGAAAGAAAACTTCACTTCCTAAAGGAAGAGCACGTAACCTCGGATGTACCTGTTCCTGGTTGCATGGGTGAGTGCACTTCTGCTTCCTACCTTTTATGTATATACCTCTCTACTTAACAAAAGGGTGCTAGTCGAAGAATAGAGGTTATAGTAAAAAGTCTTTGAGACATTTGTACAGGAATCTGAACAGAACTGGGAGAAACCTTTTGCCACAGATCTGTCAGTTACTCTAACATCCGTAGGTCATTTGTGTGTGACCACAGTGTGGGGCGACTCTAGTTTCTCTGTTGGGAATCTTTAAAGATAACATGAATCTGGGGAAAGGATTGGTCATAGTTATACCCAGGCACGTTTGCATTTTAGGGCTTGACCACCTAGGAAGACCTATACCAGGACATAAATGCGTGTAAGCAAACATTTCTGTGCACTGTCAATGCCTCGAGTTCCTTGAATCATTACTCCACGGCCTAAACAGTTAAGAGTACCCAGAGCCCAGCTTTGTCTCACTTCACTGGTAAGACAAACTGAGGCAAAGCACAGGGACGCGCGGGTCTGTGGGGGAATCAACAGAGGAAGGAACGAGGAATCTACTTTCTGAAGCGCCTCACTGCACCCACACAACGAGGCCGCTTTCATCTTCAACAGTCTACACGCACGTCAAGTGGAACTGACACCTGTCTTTTCTGACGAGCGGGTGGGGTGGCTGGGGCCGTGGGGAAAACGAGGCAGCCGGACAAAGTGGGCGGGCCAGGCTGGAAGTCCAGGAAGAGGCCGGAGGAGGAAATGGGGGACACGATGTGTCGCGGGGGAGAAGGGACCCTCAAGTCAAGTCCAGGCAAAAGGGGGAACTTCTGTCGCGGGAACGAAAGAGAAAGGATTTACAGGGTGCGGGGACCCAGGGGCGGAGGGGACCAGAAGAGGGACGAGGGCGCCCGCGGCCCGGCCGATCCGGACGGTTCTCCTGACACGCCGGAGCTCACGGGCGGGGAAAGCCTCACCTGCCAGCAGGACGCAGAAAGACACAAGGCGAAGAAGTCTCCGACTCCCCAGATCGGCCGCAGGGCTGCCCCCAGCCGTGGCCATCTTGCCTCTCGGCTGAGCGGAAGCTACCCCTCCCCTCCTCCGGCAGTAGCTTCTCTAGGCCAACACTGGTGCCGTCTCTGTGGTCCGGGGCTCCTGGGACCGGAAGTTCGTGTCCGGGGAGCTTCCGGGAGGTGCAGCGGAGCGGCGCTGACGTGGAGGGAGCCGAAGGGCCGCAGGGAGTGGCGGGGCTCGGGTCGGTGCCTCGGAGCCCCAGGCCTGAAGGATGCTAACCAAATTCGAGACCAAGAGTGCGCGGGTCAAAGGTAATGGAGAAAACCAGGGGGAGCTCGGGCTCTGGGTGTCGGCGCGGAGCTGTCGCGGGGGGCGAGAGAGGCCGAGTGGGGCCCACCGAGCGAGCCCGGAGGAAGAGGGGAGGGCGGGTCGGCCTGGCGGCGGGTCTGCAGCGCTCTCTTCTGCGGAGCGCCCTTGGGATGTGGTTGACCTGTGGCGGCTCCCGCAGCGCAGGAGGCCCGGTAGGCCTGCTCCCAGTGCCTTCCGTTCCCTCTTCTCCTGGGGCCACTGCCCCCGACTTTGCTCCCGTCCCGGGGCCCTGTGACCTGTTGGCTTTTTGATGACCGTGTTGTAGGGAGTGGCCCTGGGGATCGAGCCTCGACCTGTGCCATTCATATCGAAGTCTAGCATTTTCGGAAATGAGCACCGGCTACCTCTCTTAAGGGGGCGTTGGCTGCACCTTAGCAACGTCCGGTGCCTCCATTGGGCGGTATTTCCTACCTGCAAACAGGGCACTGAGGCCCGTAGCCCCATGAAGTCTGAACTTGGTGAGCTTGCCAGGTAAAATACAGGACGCCTGGTTAAATTTGAATTTCAGATAAACAACGAAATAATTTTCAAGTATTGTTCGCTTTTTATGTGAAGTTCAGATTTAACGGGGCATCTTCATTCTTATTTCCTAAATATGGCAACTCCAAAGCTTGAGTATGAGTGGATGGAGGTGGAGGGCAAATGATTGAAAGAGCAATAGTCGTCTCTTAGAATGTTAGAATGGGAAGGGCAGAGAACTACGATCTGGCGAGACTCTGAAAAATATATGTACATATATCTTGAATATTTAGTAAGATGCATTAGAACAAGGTGTTTGGGAACTTGGTGTTTGGAGTCAAAAGGGCTTTGCTTTGGAATCCTGAAACATCCCCTAACAAGGTGTATGATCTTGAGCAACTTACTTAAGGTTTCTAAATCTCTACTTTCTCATCCCTAAAATGCAAATAATTAACATTTTCCCTTACAATTAGAGTGAGATAGTGTATGAGAATGCTTATTACAGTGCCTGGTGTAGACTCAGTAGCTCAAAAACTGGAGGCCGTTGTTCATGTGGGAATAGATTCTGAGCAGTTTCTAAGTCTTGTGGGAGTCTTGATGGAATTTATGGATGGCTGAAATGGGTCTTCATGATCCTTGAACTTTCCCTTCTCCTGATTTCTCACTGGGCAGTAGAGAAGGAAAGTGGGTGAAAAGATGTTAGAATATATGCGAGTTACTGTCTGTTAATGAGTATTACTACATATCATGAAGGAAAAAAATAAACAACTTTTAATGGGAAAATAGAAAACTTAGAAGAAGAAATGTAAGTGTTCAGTAAATAAATGAAAATATTCTCCAACTCACTAATAATGAAAGAAATGTAAAAAAAAAAAAAAAAAAAGGGACGCCTGGGTGGCTCAGTTGGTTAAGCGTCTGCCTTCAGCTTGGACCAGGATCCCAGGGTCCTGGGGTGGAATCCTACTTCGGGCTCCTTGCTCAGCAGGGAGCCTGCTTCTCCCTCTGTGCACACTTTCTCTCTCTCTCTCTGACAGATAAATTAAAAAAAAAAAATCTTTTAAAAAAACTTATATATCCTTTTTAAAAAATTTTAGATTAGTAAAACAAAACAAATAATCAATAACATCCATGTTGGGCACTGTGTGCAAAATTGCTGTCTTCAGAAACCTGATGAAACTGTATATCCCTAGTTTTTTTGCAATCAGATAGTATCTATGAAAATGTTAAATGCACATACCCTATTCCTGAGCAATTCTACTTCCAGGTCTTTAGCCTAAAGCAGTAATAATGCAAATAGGCTAGATTATGTGTAGAAGTATTTTCTTTTTTTAAAGATTTTATTTATTTATTTGAGAGAGAGAGAAAGAGAGACAGAGCACAAGCAGGGGCAGAGGCAGGGGGGAGAAGCAGGCTCCCTGCTGAGCAAGGAGCCCGATGTGGGACTCGATCCCAGGACCCTGGGGTCATGACCTGAGCTGAAGGCGGACGCTTAACTGACTGAGCCACCCAGGCGCCCTAAAAGTATTTTCTTTAAGCTCTATTTTCTGATAGATGAAAGTCAGGGAAAAAAACTTAAATGCCCATCACTAAAATAATTTTAAAATACGGTACATTTGTATTTTGCTGTTAAAAAGAATGAGGTTGTGTTTATATGTACCTAATGAGATCCATGGTATATAGCTAAGTGAGAAAAGAAGTTTGCATAACGTATTTCCATTTTCATAAAATGATATGGTCTGCATGACAAATCTGAAAGGATACACTCCAGACTGTTGGCAGTTGTTACTTCTGTGGACTTCCATTTCCAGTCGTGATGGAGTAACAGAGACCAGAGTTACCTTTCCACCTTAAAACAGCTGCACAACTGAACAAAATGTGTGAAACAAAAATTTTCAGACACTGGATGACAGGCAGTGCAGGAGAGTGATTCAGGGAAATAAATAAGGTGAGTCCTGTGATTGTTTCAGCTTACTACCTGGAGAGTTTCCAGGCTGCGGTATAGGGAAGGGGAAAGAGCCCTGTGGTCTCACTGAAGACAGAGTTTGCTGGACAAAATACCAATGAGAGAGCTGCACAGGGAATGCTGGAGTTCTCCAGGGGATGCTGTCAGGCCTTTGTCTGAGTCCTAATCTGCATATGCATGTGAGGAAATGACCTAGAACCTGGGAAAGAACTCTAGAGAGAAGGCAGAATAATCCCTGGAGCTCACTTAGAGCTGGGAATAGTTTTGTGTTCCTACTAGCCAGAATTGAAGGCCTCCTAATACTGCAGGGCATCATCTAGAGACCTCAGGTGGTATTGCCTTAATAGTGGTGCCAAATTAGATCTAGACTAAAGGCTGTTGTGGACCCACACTAACAAAAGTAAAAGCAAACTTCAAAACGAGTAACCTCACAACATCTTAAAACGAAGTCTAGCAATGTAACAAAATCCAGCACCTAACAGCATAAAATTCATGATGTCTGGCATTCAGTGAATGAGTGTATGAACCTAGGGTTAACTTAGCTCTTCGCTTTTCCTGTCTGAATTGACAGGATGCCATCGTGGGCCATGCTTAGCTCATTGGATCATTCCCTGTTTGTTTGTTTTTTCTCCCTAGGGCTCAGTTTTCACCCCAAAAGACCCTGGATCCTGACCAGTTTACACAATGGGGTCATCCAGTTATGGGACTATCGGATGTGTACCCTTATTGACAAGTTTGATGAACATGATGGTAAGATAACAATTTCTAGGAGGAAATTAAAGAGATATAAATATTTACTGTCTTCTGGAGTAGTTTAAGTTTTCTTTAGGTTTAGAGAATATGGATGGGCTGGATCCTGAATAAGAATCACCTTAGAGATTAGGAAGTACAGCTCTCTTTAACATACATTGCCTGCTTTTTTCCCCAGGTCCAGTACGAGGCATTGACTTCCATAAGCAGCAGCCATTGTTTGTCTCTGGAGGAGATGACTATAAGATTAAGGTATAAAGGGTCTGTTATGATTAGGAGTAAAGGATAGGATTTGGGGTTTGGCCGTTGTGGAAAGGACTAAAAACAGGACATCGCATTCATACAGAGCTCAGGCTTCTGATGTTATCAGGGACACTTATCCAGCAAACATTTATTGAATACTTACTGTGATAACATCAGACACTGTTTTATTTTTTTGGGAATTCAAAAATAAATAAGAAATGATCTCTGTTCTCAAGGAGCTTTTATTTTAATGGAGGAGATACATATACACCCTAAATAATAGCACGTACAGTTTGCTGAGTGATACAATAGATAACCAAAGTGAAAGCAGCAAGGACAGTCCAAGTCAAAAACAGAAAGGCATGGCACAGCTGGATACATCTGAGAAATGTAATTAGTTTTGCGTGAATAAACTCTGGAGAGAAGGTGAGAGAAGAGCCAGAAGATGAGAGGGGCCGGATCCTGGAGGACTTATTTGCAGTGCTCAGAAATGTGGATGTCATCATACAGATAACAAGGAACCATTACAGAGGTTTAAGTAGAGGAGTGACATCAGGTTCACTTTTTTTTAAAGATTACTTGGGTGGTAGTCTAGAGAAAGGACTGGATAAAGCGGGCAAGCCTGGATGCAGAGATGCCAGTTAGGTGACTGTTGCATAAGCCCGGGTGGTAGTGGGCAGAGCCTGACCTCAGGCGGTAGAATTTCAGAATGGAGACAGAGATGGAATTGAGAGCTTAAGGAAGGGCATCAATGAGTCTGCTGGAGGGACGGTAAGGGGAAACAAATGAGATGACATTTATTGCAGGCTTCTAGCCTACGTCACTGGGTACCATTCACGGGGAGAGGAAAAACGAGGAGGTGCAGTTTTTCGGAGTGCTGGGGGAGGATGGTGTCTTGGTCTGTTGGGGTTACTATAACAAAATATCACAGCCTGGGTGGCTTATAAACAACAGAAGCTGACTTCTCACAGTTTTGGAGGCTGCAAGTCCAAGATTAGGGTGCCAGCACAGTCCGCTTCTGGTGAGGTTCCTCTTCTAGGCTGTAGACGGCTGCCTTCTCTCTTTGTGTCTTCAAATGGTGGAGGGGGTGAGGGATTTCTGCAGAGTATCTCTTATAAGGACACTAATCCCATTCAGGAGGGCTCTACCCTCATGACCTAAGCACCCCTCAAAGGCCTCGCTTCCTGATGCCTTCACATTGGGCATTAGGATTTCAACTTACAAACTGGGGGGAGAACACAGACATTCAGTCCACAGCAGATGGGTAATGAATACCGTCTTGATACTGATGAGTTTGAGGTACCTAAGGGGCAGTTTGTGGAGATGTGTCTGCACTAGAGTCATATTTGGGAGTTGTCCTCATGAAGGAGGGAGCCAAAGCAGAGGTGGTAGAAGGTGTCCCTCTGGGATCATGTTGAATGAGAAGAGAAGCTGTCATTTAAGAGCTAGAGTAAGTAGAGTTAGTATAGGAAAGAATGATTTTAGAGTTTGGAGATGAACCAAGGGGAAGAAGCAGAAGCCTATTGGATGCCAAGGAAGGAGAGGATTTGGGGAAGGAGAAACTGGTTGGAATACATAAGGACCAAGTAACCTTTGGATTGCTTAATTAGGAAGATGTTAGTGATCCTAGCACCTTAATGTAAAAGTGAGGCAGTAGAATATAGGCAGCTCTTTGAAGAAGCTTGGCTGATAAAAGCAAAACTGGAGCCAGAGGCTTTGAACCTATAAAATAAAAAATCAAAAATTTCTCTTTACTTCCACAGGTTTTCATTAAGCATGTGTATCCAATCAAACCAGTGAAATTTACTTCATAAAAAAGATACTTTTTTCAGAAGCTAGCTCAGAAAGTTATGTTTTAGATTACACAGCATAATTTAGGTGACAGGCGTGACAAGTGATGGCTGCCCACAGAGAAAAGAGGCCTTAGAATTATAGGAAGGAGGGCGCCTGGGTGGCTCAGTTGGTTAAGCGACTGCCTTCGGCTCAGGTCATGATCCTGGAGTTCCGGGATCGAGTCCCGCATCGGGCTCCCTGCTCAGCGGGGAGTCTGCTTCTCCCTCTGACCCTCCCCCCTCTCATGCTCTCTTTCTCTATCTCATTCTCTCTCAAATAAATAAATAAAATCTTAAAAAAAAAAAAAATTATAGGAAGGACAGTTCTTTCTGTTTTTTAGATTTTTGTACTGCATCCTAGGGGCGGCTTGTGGAAGCTCAAACCACGTGATAGACCTCAAAAGCTCCTAGGGATATCACTTTATATAATATTTTTAGTAAAGTATTTGTCATTTATATTGATGACCATCGACTATCAAGAATGGTTAACTTGGGTTCCTTATAATCTGTTTAAGAAAGGAAAGACTAGGTGACATTTGAGAAAAAAGATTTATTCCCCAAATCATTAATACTTTTTTAAAAAGACTATTTTCCATTTATATGAAATGTTCAGATAGGCAAATCAGTAAAGACAGACAGTAGATGAGTGGTTGTCTGAGGTTGGAGGGGTTGGAAGGAAATGGGGAGTCACAGCTATTGGGTATAGTTTTGGGGGGGGGTGATACAGTGTTCTAAAATTGGTGGTGGTGATGGTTGCACAGCTCTGAAAGTACTAAAAACATTGAATTCTCTCTTTTTTAGTGGATAAATTTTTTGGGGATTTGAATTGTATTTCAATAAAGCCATTAAATAAAGGAATTAGCTAGCTGGCTCGGTGTGCAATGTTACCACAGGGAGCCACAGATGGCCAGAGTCTAGAAACCCTGCAGGTCTTTGTCTTTAAGGATTCACAGTTCTGGAGTTTGGTGGAGTACTATAAAGCTGGAAATGTGGAAGTTTAAAACACTGAACTCTGTAAGGGGGAAAAAGTTTTAAGAGTGGTATTTATGGTATGATCTAATTTTTGTGTGACACTCAGACTCCATTGTGTACATGTATTTTATTTATAGATAATTCAACAGATGACAGTGAAAGTATTGGGATACTTTCATGTTTCACTTTCATGTTTCATGTCGTTTACCTTTTCTCATTTCTGCACATACCTGTTGAGCACCTCCTAAGTGTTAGCGGCTGTTTTAGATGCTAAGGGTATAGTGTTGAGCATGGTGGACAAGGACCCCCCCTTGAGGGAGCTTGCATTCTTGTTTGGACAATCATACTTCCCGGTTGTTTGAATTTGTTACAGGAGATGGTGTTACCTTTTGTAATTTACAAAAGAAAATTAAATTTTTTTAAGTAAAAAAGGAATAGTAACTAGTTGGCTTGGGGGTAGATTATAAAAAAATTTTTTAAATGTTAAAGTGTTTTAAAAAAGCCAAGTGACCTCATAATTTTGCACTTTCTGGGAGGTTTTCTGGATGGGAGTGTATGCTTACATTTCTGGTCCTGGTTTAGTGTCTTTCTTAGTTATGTTCATTGATACCTGGTACTTTGGTAGTTAGCTCAACTTTATATCTGAATATGATGTTTTTCTGCTTAGCTCACCCTAATGGTGAGCAATGTAGTATTTTCCACAGTGATGAATTAAAGTCTGTCTCCTGAGTACAGACTGTGAATGTTTGGGCATCGTTTGCCACCAAGTTAGCAGTCTAAGAGAAGATGATACCATATGTTATATTACTGTGTCCTTTAGAGTCATGGTATCTGTCCTGCTTTTTTTTATCTTGAGTTAAGGTAGTAGGTAACACACTGGGGGTCAGTGTTCAAGCTAAGAACACAATTATGCAGTAGAAAGAAGAGTTAAGCCCCGGATAAACCTCTTGTCTCCTGTTACTAAATTGAGATAGTTTCTCCCCAAAGAAAGGAAAAACTTTTCCGTAATTGTCCCTAGCCTTGCCTTTTTTCCCCTCTCCATATTTTTGGTTGACCTACATTTTCATCTTTGATCTTTCTACCTCCAACCTTAAGCAGGTCTTAAACAAGACTTCCTATCAAGGTTCCTACTTATTTAGAAATGCCAAAATATAAACCAGATGTATTTATTGAGAAGCCTGAACCTCTTTGAGGCTCAGGACCCTTATGTCCTATTGCTTAGTTGGATTTCTCTTTGCAGGTGTGGAATTACAAGCTTCGGCGCTGTCTCTTCACGTTGCTTGGGCACTTAGACTACATTCGCACCACATTCTTCCATCACGTAAGTAGCCATCGTGGCTCTAATTGTAGAGCATTCTTAAGGTTCTCTGGGAATCTTCTTGCTTCTCGAGAACCCATGCTTTGATAACAGAATTATTGGAGTTCTTGGAGTGGCTCTTCTAGAGTCTGTGTGGTGTTGACCTTTCTGCTTTGTTTCCTTCTGCAAAAGGAAGCACTCAGGGTTATATTGAATTTAATTTAATTGGATTCAGTGGGCTGTATAAGGAAGGCATTGATTCTCTATAGGGAAAAGTAGAGATTTGATTTCAGGTTGGCTGAGCTCGTGAACAAAAGTGTGCAGACTAATCCCATGTGGGGTGTTTTTAAAGTGTGTCTGGAGGGAGGGCAAGGTTAGATGCCATTTTGATGAGCTAGTAAATGTTTTGAAGCATTAACATAATCAAGCACTTCTATC
This sequence comes from Neomonachus schauinslandi, assembly GCF_002201575.2. NCBI lineage: Eukaryota > Metazoa > Chordata > Mammalia > Carnivora > Phocidae > Neomonachus > Neomonachus schauinslandi. The sequence continues at coordinate 4,763,016 of NC_058408.1, read as the reverse complement.
CTAGGATTTTCGGGTACAGTAGAGGTTGTTCCTTTAGCCAGGCTTTCTACCTTTGATCTGTCAGGTATCCTAGAAGACAGACTTAAATGTAGATTAGAGACTCCCAGCCTCTTAACCAGTCTCAACCTGGCTGGATCTTCCTATAATTCTGTGCTATTAGATTTAATTTGTACTGTTTCTTGATTAAGTCTCTTGAATTAAGTTAGAATATAATGAAATAAGAGTTTCCTGGCTAAGTATAGTTTTATTTCTTTCTGTAAAATTAAAAAAAATTTAGAGTGATTGCAAAAATTATAGCAAAAACATTTGAGAATGATTAACCAAAGAAGTGAAAGATGTGTACTCTGAACACTATAAAACACTGATGAAAGAAATTGGAGATGAGACAAAGAAATGGAAAGACATTCCATGCTCGTGGTTTGGAAGAACAAATATTGTTAAAATGTCTATACTCCCCAAAGCAATCTACAGATTTAATGCAACCCCTATCAAAATACCAACATCATTTTTCACAGAATTAGAACGAACAATCCTAAAATTTATGGAACCACAAAAGACCCCCAAATAGCCCAAGCAGTCTTGAAAAGGAAAAACAAAACTGGAGGTATCACAGTTTCAGACTTTTAAGTTATATTACAAAGCAGTAGTAATTAAAACAGTATGGTACTGGCATAAAAATAGACACATAGATCATTGGAACAGAATAGAGAGCCCAGAAGTAAACCCACAATTATATGGTCAATTAATCTTGGACAAAGGAGGAATGAATATACAATGGGACAGATTCTTCAACAAATGGTGTTGGAAAAACCGGACAGATACATGCAAAAGAATGAAACTGGACCACTTTCTTTCACCATACACAAAAATAAACTCAAAATGGTTTAAAGACCTAAATATGAGACCTGGAAGCATAAAAATCCTAGAGGAGTGTCTGGGTGGCTCAGTCGGTTAAGCAGCTGACTCTTGATCTCAGCTCAGGTTTTGATCTCACGCTGGGCATGGAGCTTACTTAAAAAAAAAAAAAAAAAAAAAAATCCTTGAAGAGAGCACAGGCAGTAATTTCTTTGACATGACCGTAGCAAGATTTTTCAAGATAATGTCTCCTGAGGCAAGGGAAATTAAAGCAAAAATAAACTGTTGGGATTGCACCAAAATGAAAGGCTTCTGTATAGCAAAAGAAACAGTCAACAAAACTAAAAGGCAACCTGTGGAATGGGAGAAGATAGTTGTAAATGACATATCTGATAAAGGTTTAGTATCAAAAATATATATAAAGAACTTAAAAAACTTAATACCCAGGGGTGCCTAGTGGCTCAGTCAGTTAAGCATCTGACACTTGATCTCAACTCAGGTCTTGATCTCAGGGTTCTGAGTTCAAGCCCCGTGTTGGGCTCCATGCTGGGTTTGGAGCCTGCTTGAAAACAACAACAACAACAACAAACTGAACACCCAAAACCAAATAATCCAATTAAAAAATGGGCAGAAGACATGAACAGACATTTCTCCAAAGATATGCAGGTGGCCAGCAGACACCTGAAAAGAAGCTCAACATCACTCAGCATCAAGGAGATAGAAATCAAAGCTACAGTGAGATATCATGTCACACCTGTCAGAATGGCTAAAAACATCACCAGAAATGACAAGTGTTGGTGAGGATGAAGAAAGGGGAACTCTCGTGCACTGTTGGTGGGAATGCAAAATGGTACAGCCACTCTGGAAAATAATATGGAAATTCCTCAAAAAAATAAAAATAGAGCTACCCTATGATCCAGTAATCACACTACTGGATATTTACCCCCAAAATACAAAAACACTATTTCAGACAGATACATGCACCTCTATGTTTATTGCCACATTATTTACAATAGCCAAATTTGGAAGCAGCCTAAGTGTCCATTGATAGATGAATGGATGAAGAAGTGTGTGGAATATTCAGTGTTAAACAAGAATAAAATCTTGACATTTACAGTGACATGGATGGAGCTAGAGAGTATAATGCTAAGCAGAATAAGAGAAAGAGAAATGCCATATGATCTCACTCATGTGGAATTTAAGAAATACAATAAATGAGCGAAGGAAAGAAAAGACAAATCAAGAAACAGACTCTTAACTATAGAGAACAAGCTGATGGTTACCAAAAGGGAGGTGGGTGGGGGGATAGGTGAAATAGAGCATGGGGATCAAAGAGTACACTTACCATGATGAAAAAGAAAATTCTTAGACGGTGCATGCTTTGCTGTGAGCTCGCGGCTGGTGTTGACAAGGCCATCCTGCTGGTACTTAGTCCTGGAGGACCTGTTTCACTTTATGAGAAATGAAGCCAAGCGTGCTCTCTGTTTGATACCTGAAACTTCTCTTAATGCACAAAACAAAATGGAGGAAGTCCATTTTATTAAGGCCGTTCTCCAGGTCCTTTCATCCTAAATTTTTACCTCCAGCACTACTGGGACTTTGAAGAAATCATGTGCAGTGTAAGACCCTGTGGTGTTTGCTTTTATTTTAAGTCTAGAATGATTGGAGGAGGAGGTGGCCAGTGTGAATGGAATGCTTGCTGAATTGCCAGAATGGTTTTAGGTACCTCTTCCATGGTTCTCAACCATGGGGGATTTTGCCCCCCAGAGGATGTGGTAGCGTCCAGACACATTTTTGTTGTACGGCTTAGGGAATGAAGGCTGCTGACATCTGGTGCATGGGATCCAGGTATGCTGCTAAACTTCCTTCCATGTACAGGATGATTCAAAGAATCATTCGACTCAGAAATATCTATAATAACCCCATTTTATGGATGGAAAAAACTGGGTTTCAGTGATGTTAAGTAATTAGTAGAAATATATGTGATTAATTAAAAAAAAGAAAACCATTTGAGAATGATAACCGCTCAATAAGATGCCCCGTGAAGCAGGAATTTTTTGTCGTTGGCATAAGGGACGTGCTGAAGACCTGCCTAACAAGTTGTCATCAGTTGGAAAGTTAGAAAAACTTTCTTTTATTTTTTTGGTTCAATAAGTATATGTGTGCCTTGTACTTACTAAGTTCTTTGCTAAGCACTGAAGATACAACTGTGAATAAGAAATACCTTCTTTTCTCAATGAGCTTACGGACTCAAAAAGAGCTATGTTTTTTCTCCATGTTATTTTTTTGCTTTGGTTCCTGGGATGGGAATTTTTTGAGACTGGATGGCCTGACGAGTCAGACCATAAAACAGTGTTCTAATCCTAGAGTGAAAGAGAGAAGGCCCTTTCATAGGATCTTAATTTACAGGACTAGCTGTGTATAAATAGAAATACACATATGCACACATGTACACAGAAAAGTAAGTACGATATATATTCTTTGCCTCTAAGAATCCTTTATGCCTTTTTCTGGCTTCTGTTCTGAAATCTCCAGGTGGAAGTGCCGGTGTGGAAAAGCTGGCAGAACGGTGGGGAGGAGACAGCGAGGCTGCGGATCAGAAGCTGTGGTCCCTTTGCTAGTACAGCTGAGATGTCTGGCAGTGGGGGGTTTCCTCCAAAGAGAGGAATGGTTACAGAGCCCGAAAGAACACATTTGTTTAGTGTCGAAACCCTTTGGATTGTCTTTCAGGAATATCCCTGGATTCTGAGTGCCTCAGATGACCAGACCATCCGGGTGTGGAACTGGCAGTCTAGAACCTGTGTCTGGTAAAGCAGGAGATGCGGCTGAGAGAGAGGCTTCGTTCTGCCTAGTGTTTGCATTATGAGCTTCCCTTCGGAGCAATCCTTTCCCTTCCCTAGTGGGCCCTGCCCGCTGATTCATTACTGATTGTATTTGTAAGATGCTTTCACATGCAAAATGATAAATACAGAGGCAATCTTGTCAGTAATGTATCGATCTGGATTTTCTGATCATTTCTTGCCAGGGAAGGGAGGTCCTATCACTAGGGTTTAGAACAAAACTTTTAGCTGGTTTTCAGTTCTGTCCTCGTGAAACATGAGTCAAGGTCTAGACCTCCATCCTGTTTTGTGTTTGGGTCTTGAACTTCTCATGAAGATGTAAGGACCATTGAAAAATGAGGCCATTTAAGAGGGATTATCCCACCAAAATCTAACTGGTAGTTTCCAGTATAAATTACTAGGACTCCATTTATTTCGATATATGAACATTTTTAATATGAGAGGAGAGCTGTCTCCTGCAATTAGTAATATTTAAATGCTGAAGCATCAGAGCAAAGAAGGGGACTATTGTTAAAGCAGCTGACTTTGCTTATTGTTACTAGTTCAGAATTGTTAGGTTGACTTGCCTTTGCCTCCAAAAAGAATACTTGGGTCTGTTATCTGTTAAAAATGGAGAGTAGTATTTAGTGTGTAGGAGTCTGTTGAGTCCTGCCTCTAATTTGGTATTGTCTTTCTCTTTTCTTCTTGCAGCGTGTTAACAGGACACAACCATTATGTAATGTGTGCTCAGTTTCACCCCTCAGAAGACCTGGTTGTGTCAGCCAGCCTGGACCAGACTGTGCGTGTTTGGGATATTTCTGGTGAGCTGCCCAAGTTCAGGGGACAGCCTCATCATGTCTGGTGCAAAACTGCAATTGCTTAAAATAGTGAGGGTAGTTGGCTTAGACCAGGAAAAGTTAGACTATTCTGTTCTCATGTAATGGCATCTCTGCTTATGAGGGTATTAAATCCGCTTTTGAGGGTAATTTGAGTTAGTGGTATTCTTGAGAGAAGTGGCTGCTCTGGAAAGTGTATTTAACTTGAAGGAAATTTCACTTTGTAGGTAGGAGAGTATCTATCTAGTTAAAATCTAGATACTGGTATATAGTATAGTATATAGAATCTATATATTTGGGAGTATTTGATTAAGAATGATGCCTTCCAGGGGCGCCTGGGTGGCTCAGCCGTTAAACATCTGCCTTCGGCTCAGGTCATGATCCCAGAGTCCTGGGATTCAGTCCCACATCGGGCTGCCTGCTCCACGGGAAGCCTGCTTCTCCCTGTCCCCCGCTCCTCTGCTTGTGTTCCCTTTCTTGCTGTGTCTTTCTCTGTCAAATAAATAAATAAAATATTAAAAAAAAAAAAATCATGCCTTCCAGTAAAGTAAAACAAGAAATAACATCTTCCACCAAAACGAATTTTGGGAATAGATTAATGCGGGGCAGCAGGACTCTGGGATCCTGTGGCCTCATTTAGAAATAGGAAAATCCCTCCATTTCTTCTAATGTAGGGAGCACAGGAGAGGTGGGATTTTTATGTCCAGAACACCTTTCAATGGGCAGACTTCTAGAAATTACAATGACCAGAAATTAAAACAGATTTGTAGATTTTGGATAGTTGGAATAATCCCTCCTTTCACAGTTTATGTATCTTGATTTGGGGATAAGGATTTAAATTGTTGGCGCTATGTAGCGGATCATGAAAAGTTCCTAAGCCGGGAGGGTAAATGTGGGGAAAGGACAGCCCCTGTGAGGTGGGCAGGCCGGTAGGCCAGCAGGCTGGCTGGCTGGAAGTGCTTTGTGGACGGGTAGAATATGGAAAAGGAACTCCAAATGCTATGGTGCCCTGCCCAGTAAAATTTACTTATCACGGGACGCCTGGGTGGCTCAGATGGTTGAGCGTCTGCCTTCGGCTCAGGTCAAGATCCCAGCGTCCTGGGATCGAGTCCCTCATCGGGCTCCCTGCTCCTTGGGAGCCTGCTTCTCCCTCTGCCTCTCTCGAATAAATAAATAAAATCTTTAAAGATTTTATTTATTTATTTGAGACAGAGAGAATGAGAGACAGAGAGCATGAGAGGGAGGAGGGTCAGAGGGAGAAGCAGACTCCCTGCCGAGCAGGGAGCCCGATGCGGGACTCGATCCCGGGACTCCAGGATCATGACCTGAGCCGAAGGCAGTCGCCCAACCAACTGAGCCACCCAGGCGCCCCAATAAATAAAATCTTTAAAAAAAAAAAAATTTACTTATCACTTGCTGAATAGTCTCTCTTTGTTGCCTTCGGAATTCTTAGAGATTGGGGTTCTGTGGAAGGTCAGTGGCTAGACTGCAAAACACTTGTTGCGTTCTATAAAAGGAAGGCCCCTCAGAGGTCCTTGGCCTGGTTCTTTTTGGTGGTAAAGGCGTCATCCATCTGAATCGTGTGGCCGAGGTGGTAGCTTTTCTCAGCTCCCTTGTGACATGGTGGGCTAGAGCAGTGTGGTACTTGCTCTTCGTACAAGCCACTAATGAATAGCAAGCCAGGAATTTGGATTTCTGGGTGCAGCACTTGGAATATTGTAGTAGCAGTTGGTTAGGATTCATGCAGCATAGAAGGCAACCAGGGGAGGATGAGGACAGTAGGAGAGCAGAACCTTTGGGTTCTTTTTTTTTTTAACTTTTTGACTTTCTAATGTATACGTATTTTGGTGTGGCAGAGATCTGAAGAGCTAAAAACTAATTTAGGTGACAAGATGCTCTTACCTATCTCTCCAGCCCCTTTCCCTTCCCAACCAGGAGAAGAGTTTTTGATGGAAACTCAGCGTATGTTATGTATGGTCTTTAACTCAGGGATGACAGTCTGAGTCCTGTGTCATGGTGAACCGTTGTGATGACTCTCATCTTAGAACTTCTAGAATCTTCTGCAGTTTTCAGAGAGTCGGGATTAGAAGGGAATGGCATCAACAAGACTGTTGGAGATAGGCAAGTTGTACTCCTTTTCACTAGGGCTTCTGCCATTGCAGTTTTTCGTCAGACTGATGAGGCTTTTTGAAGTACACCCAGATGTGACCAGCTTTGCCGACAGGAGTTGAGCACAAGCACCATGAGCCTGTGCTCCCTCCTCACCGCTAGTGCCAGGAAGTTCCTTATTTACTTTCTCAGTAACCTAGCTATGGCTTTCCATGGTTTTTCACTGTGCACACATTCAAAGCCCCCTCTCTGTCTCTGGATATAGGAGCCTGATGGGCTTGGGTCCGGCTCATGCTGTTCCTCCTGATCAGCAGCCATTATTTAGAATCCTGTTTCTCAGCCAGAGCTCTGTGACAGGATTGAGCACTACTCAAATACTTTGAGTGACTATTTTCTCACTTCTTATGAGAATGGCATATAGCTAATGACATTGTAGATCATAAAGAAGTTAATTTATTACATGCATAAAGGGATGCTTTGGCCATTAGGGCTTAATTCTGAGAAGAGCCTCTTACTGCCCTGCTCTGAGAGTGCTGGTCACGCCCCCTGATGCTCGCGCAGCAGGTGCCTGTGGCCTAGCCATAGTGATTGGGGCAATTAGGTGGATGGATTCTCACTGATAACCTGAAATGCCGAAGGCAAGAAATCCTTTTTTTTCACTTCTGTAGGTTGAAGATCATTTTTTGCATCAGAATTAAGGACCTTAAATCCAAGAAGAGAGGGCGAGAGTGTGACCCCAGTTGGGGTTTCTACTTGCTCTTGAATGTGTGCAGTGCATGGGTCACTATCTAATTATATTGCAGTCGCTATACTTATTTAGCATATGTGATGCTGAGAATTTTGTGCTGACTTGCTCTACTGATGTGAATGCTCTCTTTACTGTTTCTGTGTTTTCTCTACTTACAACTCTCTTGACTTCCAGTAACCCCTTAACCAGAGTGAAAGGAGATGCTTTGGTCTTTAACCAAATGGAGCTTTGAGTTAGACTTTTACATTTAGTCTTTCCTTTTCTGGAAGTCAGCACACTCTTTTTAGCAGAATTATTTTTGCCTGGGTTCAAATAAGTCTGAACACAGGAAGAGTAATTAGCTTTCAGGTCTGTTAGGGACCAGAGGTAGTAATTCTGAGAGAGGAAAAGTTAGTTCTGAGTCAGAGAATGAATACCGTCACATTTAAAGGACTGCTGAAAATTCTAATTGTTTGGAATGTCTACCTCTCTGAGCCCAATATACAGTAAGAAAACGGAGATCTTTAAAGGAAAACCTGTCTTCTTGTTATCTGTCCCATGAGAATTGAGCCCCATGGGGCTTACTTAACCTGAATCTCTTCTGTTAGCCTGGTAAAATATGTTTAAAAGAGAATATATTTACAATCTAGATATACAAGATAGGTTATTTTTATAGCTTGATCTTCCAAGTAAACTGACAGTTAAATTATCTTAATGTGCTTACACCTTTGCATGTCAAGCCCATGTAATTCAGGCTTAATCTTTGAAATGACAACTAAAAAAGTATTAATTTGCTGCCAGTTCCTGTCCTTATTCCTCTCTTTTTACTACTTCCCCTGGCCCCCATTGGGAAGCGTGCGTCAAACTGGTCCAGTCTGAGAGTGAACTCCCTTCCCTCTGGATTTGAGTAGCTGCTGTAGAAATTTTCCATCTGTCGTTCAGTCGTAGTGAGTGGCTTGTCAAACGCTCATATACTTCTCTAAGTATCTTTTCACTGCCTGTCCCTATTCATCTGTCTTTGCTCTTCCCCCTTTCCTGGGTCATGAGAGCAAGTGCAGCAAAAGCTCGCATTCTGTCATATGGCTTTCCTTTTAATGGGTTTGTTGAAGCTTATTGGAGGTGAAGTTCCTCACAGCTGTCTGTCTCTGTGTCTTCCTCTGAATCTGTTCCATACACCAGACTCATTAGAAGTTGACAGATCCCATTAAAGAGCAAGCGAAGTAAGTGAGAAGAGACATCCCTTTGATAATGTATTTATGAAGCCTTGGAGAGTGCATTTTTGTTAAAGCATCGGCTTTATTTCTCTCACCTGTTGACTAAATGCTCATCTTGGACAGGGGACGAGATGTGACACCGTCGGGCCCTCTTAAGCACTTGCCTCCCCAGTGCTGATGTCTCCGTGCCACTGGAAGAGAAGAGATTACATTAATATTGTAATTTTAGAACAACAAAGAGAAATACAGTCATTAAAGTTAAATGTTTATATTTTCCGACAGGCCAACATTTAGGCTTAAAGTGACTTAGGTTTTATTTTCAGTAATGGCTTTTATTTTCCCCCTAATTATGGATGCTTGTTTTTTATTTTACAAGTGCCAGTAGTTTGAATTTCCTCTTTCCCCCACAAACACTTCAAAAGATAGAATTTTAGTCCCAATTCTATTTTCTTATTTATATATAATTATACCTGCTTGCCTGTCTCAAAGGTTATCAGGATCAAATTACAGAACATATGTTAGAGAGTGCTTTGAAAATCACAAAGTGCTTTTCAAATGTAAAGTAGTTGTTAGCATAGCTTTGGTTGTGACTGTACCACAGTTTATAAAGATAGGTGTAGTTGAGCCATGAGTTTGGGTCGTATACACGGAAGACTCTTCTTATCCTGGTGTCTTTTTTCTGTTGTTTTCAAATTGTGGGCAATTCCTCCCAGTGAAACTAGCCTCCAGAAGTTTTATTTTATTTTATTATGTTAATCACCATACATTACATCATTAGTTTTTGATGTAGTGTTCCATGATTCATTGTTTGTGTATAACACCCAGTGCTCCATTCAGTGCATGCCCTCTTTAATACCCATCACCAGGCTAACCCATTCCCCCTACCCCCCCCAGCATCCAGAAGTTTTAATGGCAAAATACATGTATTTAGGTCTATAACCAGCCTTTTTTAAGTAAGAGCTTAAAAGGACATGACAGTTTTATTTTTATTTATTTATTTATTTTGACCCTAACTAGATTTTATTCGTCATGATCTAAAGGAAAGAAATTACATTGATCTGGCAATCTTTTTGTTGAGAATACATTTATAAAGTTCTGTTGTGCATAAGGACATGACAGTTTAAATTATTTTGTTTACTGCCCAAGAGTCACATAGAGGAGTACACTTTCCGCATAGTTGTACTTTTTTTACTCTCTTCCACCAAATAACTGTTCGGTATTTAATGGGCCTCATTTCCTTAGCTGCTCTGGAACTGCCCCATGAGTTGCCCAGCAGCTTCCGTTTGAGAAGCACACAGCTGTGGCTTCCCCAAATGCCTTTTCTTTGAAAAGTTTTTGAGATGATGGAGGAAAAGTTGCTATAGTTGTCACAAAGTTGAAAGTGGAAATGGGAGGTTTACCATTTTAGGCCTCATTTCAAGAACAGTCAAGACTAGAAATGACCTCAGGTAGACAGCTCTTGAGGCGAGGCTCGCTGAGGAAGGTAGCCGTGTCAGAAGTTTGGATCTCCTCCTTGGGGAGGAGATCCCAGTAGCGGGGCTGTTAAGTGTTCAGGGAGGAAAAGAGAGGCTGGTCAAAGTGCCTCAATATCTTGAACATTTTTAGAAAGAGATAGATAGGAGCTTTTGACTTCTTTCTTCAGTCTCTCTAGATTTCTTTTTCCCTTCTTTGTCTTTAACGTTAGTTTCTCCCTGTACCTTCCTGTGCCTCTGTTACTGGGCTCTTTTTGGTAACATTATTTTGTGTCTTCCATTCCACTCCTCATCCCTTCGAAGGTCTAAGGAAAAAAAACTTGTCCCCTGGTGCCGTGGAGTCCGATGTGCGAGGAATAACTGGGGTTGATCTGTTTGGAACGACAGATGCGGTGGTGAAGCACGTGCTGGAGGTACTTATCTTCACAGCCAGCGGCTCATCTGGGCTCTTGTCCGGGAGGCGGGGACAGGACGCCGCTCGTTTGTTCATTCCTGCAACAAAGATTTGTGCAGTGCTTATTAAATGCCGGGCATTGTTTGGAGACACTGGAAACAGAATAGTCCATGAGCCAGGACAAATGAGGCTTCTGTGCCACCTAGGGGAGAGTCACATTACCTCCTAAACCCAGTGGGGAGAGAGGGAGAAGGCTGGTATAAGCTCTTTCACGATCCCAAAGCAGAGTCCCGTTCGCACACCTCTTATGAGAGTTGGGTTGGGGGGGGTTGTGATTTAATCGGAGTTATTAAGGACCAGCCATGTGTGAGTAATTTGTGCGCGTGGTGAGAAAATAGAAAAGCATTAGAGAAAGAAACTAGATTTTTAAGAATATCTAATTTAATCCTTACAGCTATTCTCTGAGGTAGATATTAGTAACCTGATTTTACAGATAAAAAAATTGAGACTTAGAGAAATTGAGCAGTTTACCAAAATCCACATGTATCTTGTAATCGAAAGAACTAGGATTTGAACTTGGATCGGACTCCAAACCCAAGGGATTTTCGCCACACATGAAGTTTCTCTATAGTGGTACTGAGTACAACTGTATAAATAAAGTACAAAATATCTTAAAATTAGCAGTTCTTAAACTTTGTGTTCTGAGAACCTCTTTATACCCTTAAGACTTACTGAGGACCCCAAAGAGTTCTTGTTTATGTGGTTTGTATCTTTCAGTTTTTACCGTGTCTGAAATTAAAACTACAGACTTTTTAAAACATAAAATATATAAGCACACATTCCGTTAGCCATCAGAGCAATGACATCATGTCACGTAGCTGCTGGAAAACTTTATCCTCAGGAGAGAATGAAAGTGAAAAAGGCAAATAATGCCTTAACATTATTAGGAAAATAGTTTTGACCTCACAGATTTCTTAAGGGAGTATTGGGACTCATCCGAGAGTTTCCCAACATTTCCTCATTAAGTTGTAAAATTGGTTTTTATTCTTGTGATGTTAATAATTAGTTGGGGAAATAATATATAAGTAGACAATAAAACAAGGCAGTGTATCCCAAATGCAAATGACGCTGAATTTGGGAGTAGAAAGATTTGGGAATTGGCATGAGAACTTGGGTGTAATATTGGGTGGGTTGACATGGTAACTCTCATGTTCATATCTTAGAATAGCATAATCCCTTGACTCTTATCACAGGAAGAGTAAAAATCAGAGACATTTTTAATAACCACCAGCGTGGCTCTTTAGTTTGCTTTCAGTAATAGTTATAAAGCCATTTTAGAAGAACCACTTCTTTTTTTCCACAGGGTCATGATCGTGGAGTAAACTGGGCTGCCTTCCACCCCACTATGCCCCTTATTGTATCTGGGGCAGATGACCGTCAAGTGAAGATCTGGCGCATGAATGGTGAGTAGACCAGTGACGGTATCACTGTGTCTAAAAAACGGACTGCTGGCCAGCCAGGTGAAGCAGCCAGGTCTTCTGGACTTAGTGACCCATTTTCCTACCTTAGGTTCTTATGCTAATCCTAGGAGCATAAAAATTGCCCCGTTCTCTTTTTTCCTGTTTTTGAGGCATCCTGATTTTGAGAATTCTGAACACAGTTAAGAATAAACATTCATTCAAAAACATTTACTGGGTACCTGCTTTGTACTAATCATTGTTCAAGGCTCTGGAGATATGATGGTGACTAAAACATATGGAGCTTACATTTATTCTATCATGACACCTAGTGACAAAACAGGGTAAGAGGATAAAGAATGATGGAGAAGAGGTGCTGCCGTTGATAGGTGGGTCTGAGTGAAAGAACAAAGAAACATATAGAGATTCAGAGGCTTAAATGAAAAAATTGCCCTGTTAGAAGTTGCTTATGTAGGGGCGCCTGGGTGGCTCAGTTGTTGAGTGTCTGCCTTCGGCTCAGGTCATGATCCTGGGGTCCTGGGATCGAGCCCCGCATCGGGCTCCCTGCTCAGCCGGGAGCCTGCTTCTCCCTCTTCTGCTTCCCCTGCTTGTGTTCCCTCTCTAGCTGTCTCTCTCTCTGTCAAATAAATAAAATCTTGGGCGCCTGGGTGGCTCAGTTGGTTAAGCGACTGCCTTCGGCTCAGGTCATGATCCTGGAGTTCCTGGATCGAGTCCCGCATCGGGCTCCCTGCTCAGCAAGGAGCCTGCTTCTCTCTCTGACCCTCCCCCCTCTCATGTGCTCTCTCTCTCTCTCATTCTCTCTGTCTCAAATAAATAAATAAAATCTTTAAAAAAAAAAATTAAAAAAAAATAAATAAAATCTTTAAAAAAAAAAAAAAGTTGCTTCTGTAGCATTTTGGAGTAGCACCTAGCATTTGGTTGGAGATGCCATAATTTTAAATCCTGAACTTGTAGTAGTAGTAGAGAGTTGTGATCTAATTCTTTTTGGTCCTTCAGAGTCAAAGGCATGGGAGGTTGACACCTGCCGTGGTCATTACAACAACGTGTCTTGTGCTGTCTTCCACCCTCGCCAAGAGCTGATCCTTAGCAATTCTGAGGACAAGAGTATCCGAGTCTGGGATATGTCCAAGCGGTAAGAGGGTTATGGTGGTGTGTGACCCAAGCCAGGGGAAAGCCCCTCCTCTCTCATTCTCTCCTGAAAGTTAGATTAGACTGCTTCTGTGTGTCTCTCCATCTTCAGCGTATGGAGAAGTCAGATCTGATGTTATGAAAACCTCAAGGGGCCTAGAGATCACCCAGCATTTACAGATCTCCCATCAATGCAACTTCCACGTGCATTTTTTTCTCCCCCAAATTTAAGCATGTTCTTCGGTAGTTAGGAAAATAAGAAATATGGAATGAAGGTAGTATAACAGGAAATCATGATGAATAAGGGGAGATTGAAATACCCAAATATTAGGGTCAGAGTATATGCAATTTGCTGTCCCTGATTTAATCTTTCATCAGTGTGCTGGCTTACACTCAGTGTTCAGTGCTGTTGTATGTGATAGACTGAGGATTACTCTGAAATTAATGTTTTCCTTTGTGTACCTTTTGTTTTCCTAGGACTGGGGTTCAGACCTTCCGCAGGGACCACGATCGTTTCTGGGTCCTAGCTGCCCACCCCAATCTGAACCTCTTTGCAGCAGGTAAGGGCCATTTCTTCTCTTTTTCTCTTGTTTAAGTTCAAAGTTTGTAAGGTATGAGAGTGATTCTCCATTAGCTTTCTCTCCAGTTGATGCATAGCAGGGTGGTGGGGAGAAATAGGGTTCTTAGAGCCGGGCGGTTGAAGCTTCTCTCCTTTGCTCTCCCTCACCTTCATGGAGAACCAGTCGTTCAGTGTTTGTTCTCCACCCAGATCCATTTGACAAGAAAACCCCTTCCCTTTGATTCGTTAGGAAGCTAATAGTGGGCACTCAGGGTTCTCAGACAGAGGAACTGAGGAGCTCGAGGCTGAGTTTCTGTCATCCGTTTAGCAGATACATGCTGCGCCTCAGGCCCTAGTCTGGGTGCTGCTCTGAGAGCAGCGCCTCAAGCAGTGTCCCCGACCCTGTGGAACTCTTACGTGTAGTGAGTGGGGGAGACCGTAAAACAATAAGTATGTAAAATAACATGTGGAAGATGCATTGAAGAAAAGGGGCGTGGGGAGGGACACGTGGGCACTGCTGCTTCATGGTGGGTCTTGAGGACAGTGAGGGATGATACACACAATGCTGGCAGTGCTCTGAGAGGTGCTGGGCACGTGTGAGTGGCATCGGAGGCCAGGAGGGGCACAGCGAGTAGGGGTGGAGTCGTGGGAGGGAAGAGCAGGCCCGGCTGTGCTCCACCTTGCAGGCCAGGGTTAGAGTCCATATTTTACTCTGAATGGGTGGAGAGCCATTGGAAAGTGCTGGGTAGGCAAGTGAATGATCGGGTTTATGTGTGGAGAGCAGGAGGACAAAGGTTGGAGGTTTCTCTGAGAGATGGTTGATGCTAGTAGGGAAGAAGCAAAACATTTTTTAAAACAACTGGAAAGGCTTTTTAAACTAGCATCCCTGTTTAGCAAAACCTCTTATGTTCTTGCTATATGCTAGGGACGGGGGAAGGACAGAAATGATTGTAATTTCTGTCTTCAGGGAGCTCGTGGTATAGCGCAGCTGGTGGCCTTAAACAGTTACAGTGCAGGCCGTTAAGTGCTGTACTGGAGGGTTTAGCAGAGTGGACATACTGTATCCTGTTAGTTTCAGGTGAACATCATAGTGATTCGATCTTTTTGTATATTACAAGATAATCCCCATGATTAAGTCTAGTTACCATCTGTCACCACATAAAGTTATTATAACATCATTGACTATATTCCTTATGCTGTACATTACAGCCCCATGACTTATTTGTTCTGTAACTGGGTATTTATACCTCTTAATCTCCTTTACCTATTTTGATCACTCTCCACCACCTCCAACCTCTGCTAACTACCAATTTGTTCTCTATATCTGTGGTCTGTTTCCATTGTGGTGGTGGTCATTTTTGTTTCTTTTGTTTTGTTTTTTAGATTCCACATATAAGTGAACTCTTACAGTATTTGTCATTCTGTCTGACTTACTTCATTGAGCGTAATTCTTCTAAGTCCATTTATGTTGTAAATGGCAAGAGTCCATTCTTTTTTATGGCTGAGTACTATGCCTGTGTGTGTGTGTGTGTGTGTGTGTGTGACACATCTTTATCCATTTGTCAGTGGACATTTACGTAGCTTCCGTATCTTGGCTACCAGAGATAATGTTGCAGTGAACATGGAAGTGCATATATCTCTTCAAATTGGTGTTTTCATTTTCTTCAGATAAGATATCCAGTAGTGGAATTGCTGGATCATATGGTATTTCTATTTTTAAGTTTTTGAGAAATCTCCATACTGTTTTATATAGTGGCTACAACCAATTTACATTCCCACCGTCAGTGCACGAGGGTTCTCTTTTCTGCACATCCTCATCTACACTTGTTATTTCTTGTCTTTTTGATACTAGCCACTCTGACATGTGTGAGCTGATACCTCGTTGTGGTTTTGATTTTGCATTTCCCTGATGATCAGTGACGTTGAGCATCTTTTCATGTGTCTGTTGGCCATCTGAATGTCTTCTAGAAATGTCTATTCACGTCTTCTGCCCATTTTTTAATTGGGTTGTTTGTGTGTGGTTTTCTTTTTTTATATTGAGTTGTGTTTATATATTTTGGCTATTGACCCCTTATTGGATATGTGATTTACAAATATTTTCTCCCATTCAGTAGGTTGCCCTTTCATCCCTTTCATCTTGTTGATGATTTCCTTTGCTGTGCTGAAGCCTTTCAGTTTGATGCAATTCCATTTGTTTATTTTAGGTATAATGGAACTTTGTACGAAGTGTTAGGAGAACACAGAGGAGGGTGTGTCTAAACGTGATGGTGTGATATAGAGGATTAGGAAAGGATTTACAGAAATTTATTTGAATAAAGATTCTAAGAACTGTGAGAATTTAGACAAATAAAGGATACATTTCGGTATCTTGGTTTTTAGCACGCATATGCAGTGCTCGTCCTTGTGTATCTCCTGTTTCCAGCTTTCTTTCTTGCCTGCAGCTGACTCTTTCCTCCTCTCCCTTTGCCCCAGGCCATGATGGTGGCATGATTGTGTTTAAACTGGAACGGGAACGGCCAGCCTATGCTGTTCATGGCAATATGCTCCATTATGTCAAGGACAGATTCTTACGTCAGTTGGATTTCAACAGCTCCAAAGATGTAGCTGTGATGCAGTTGCGGAGGTAAGTCAGACCTGTTCCCTCCCTCCAGACCCTCTCGTCTGTCGCCAGAACTGATACCCACAAACCGGACTCTGTTCTTCCAACGACATTTTGGATCTCATCTCCTCTCACAGATTGAATCCCTATCGGGGAGGCTGCTCAGTTTAAACCCCAAGAGCATGGTGGGCAAGGAGGATGCCATGAGGAGAATGGGAGTTTCCCTAAGGAGAATGCTAGTGACCCTGTGCAGAGGAGACCATAACTGCCACAGTCCGCCGGGTCTGTTGCAAACCAGAGTCTCCTGGTAGAGAGCAGCCCAACTTGGTGACAGGCCTTTTTCCCTCTGTTTGGCATTTCTGTAACTCTTCTTTGCTTTCCAGCAAAATGCACACATCTCTAAACTAGAATATATGTCTCTGGAAGCTCTTAACTCTGAAGATACGATAACCTCTGGGATGTCTGGCAAAAAGAACTGTCCTCTTGGAAAGCCAGCTGCATCAGCATGCTGAAACATTCATGGTGGCAAACTCTGGCATGAGGGTTTGATAACCACCCTCCAGCATTACTACAATAAAAAGATGGGTTTATGTGAACACTCCAAGGGACAGGAGAAATTAGCCAGAGACAGAGCATGTCATGTTACTCTGGTGTCCCCTGCAATTATGTGTAGGAATTTGTACCCAAGAAGAACCAATCCCACTCACTACAGTGAGTGGCTAACCCTACCTTCCGTTGAATAATTGGGCTTGTACTAGGGTTTGTCTTTTTAAAACTGTTTGTCAAAGCTGAATTAGGGATGTCCCCAAGCCTTAAAGGAAGGAAGAGAGTAGATGCAATATTTATTTTTATTCCTGATTATAAAAGTGATGAGTATATGTGTAAAGACTGGATAAGTAGGAGGTGTGGGAGTAATTCCATTCTTCCATCCTTATTCCTCTTCCGTATTTTCTCTTTTTTTCCATGTATTACTCCAGTGGTTCCAAGTTTCCGGTGTTCAATATGTCATACAATCCAGCAGAAAATGCAGTCCTACTGTGTACGGTACGTAACCCATGGAATCCTCCTAGGATCTTCCCATTTCCCATAGGTCTCTTTCTCATGCCCTTAGAGAACCTCTAGCGGCTCCTTAGAAGCCATTTAATGGTCATTTTGAGAGAGCTAACCCAGTAAACAGGCTCAAATCAGGTCCACTCCAGTGATGATAAACATGTTAGGGTTTGTGCCCTTCTCTTGCATAAGGCTGACGATCTCTAAACTTAACGGAGCATCAAGATGAATGCCCCAAATCACTACACACATATATATCCTATGCAAAGAGAATGTTTATCTTGATTCCTCCATGTGGGTAAAATTGTAGAGCTGACTTGGAGGAGGGTTCCTGTCAGTGGAGTTGCCTTCAGGGTCAGCAAGTAGCTCCCACATTTCTTGCCATATAATTTGGGGGAAAAAGAAATGACATTCTAGTTTTAGTGCCCTGTTTGCCAGTTAAAAAGAATGAAAACCTGTCTTTCCCCATATGACTTTGAGTGTCTAATCCAGTCCTTGTTCAGTATCTAAGAATATTTTTTTCCTGACAGTTGTCTTTGCTATCTTTCCTTTGATTTTTTTTTTTTCTCCCCTTTGAACAGACTTTAAAGGTGATGAGTTGTGTGCAGGTAGAGCAACCAGAATATTGGGGATTTGGTTTGTTAATTTTTGGAGCCAAGAGCAATCCTTTGCTTCCTTTCAGATATGATCTGCATCTTTGGAGGATACAAAAAATAAAGTGCTGTGAATTCTGAGCCCTTGGGCAATGAGCCTGAGAATTTTTAGCTGTAGAAACATTCGCTTGCCCTGTGGGTGAAGAGTGAGGAAGGGATACCTTCGAATTGTTGTATGATGGCACAGTTTTCTGTCGGAATAAACTGCCGCCTTAGGTTCCTCTCACGATTTGACCTCTCTCTGTCGTCCACAGAGAGCCAGCAATTTAGAGAACAGTACCTATGACCTGTACACCATCCCCAAGGATGCAGACTCCCAGAATCCTGACGGTAGGTGCTCCCTGTGTCTGCCGGGCTTTGCGCACAGCTCTTCTCTCCTGCGCAGTCGCGCCTCTTCAGGGTTTTCACGTTCCATCCCCAGGCTGCGGCCACATCACTCATGTCTGTTGGCAGGGGCCGCTGACAGTTGCATCACAGGCGACCATGGTGTGAAATATTCATGTTCCTCCTTCATTTTATTACTCCAGCTAGATATATATATTTTATAATTTGGTTATTAGAAACTCTCCATTTTCTCTTTCAGCACAGCATGTTATCCTAGTTTATTGTCAGCTGATACGACTTTCACCCCGGTAGTTTCATTTATTTAAGAATGTGGTTCCAATCTTGTAGTGTCTCATCCTGGGACTAGGGATTTATGCTCTCCCATCCACTCCAGATCCGAATAGGCTTCCTTTTGCATGTCAAAGAGATGAGGCTGCTCGCAGCCCCACACCCCACCAGGGATCCCAGGATCCAGCTGAGACCCCCATCTACCTCTTCCATCACCACCACCCCTTGTTGAGTCCTTCCTGTTAGAATTCGTGGACAGCCTTCTCAGAAGCTCCTTGCAGTCCACTTCCTCCCGTTGCTTTACAGAGTGTGTTCCTTGGGTCCCCACCTTACTAGCACGCTTTCAGGACACTTTAGACTCCATCAGCAGATTGTGAGAAGTCGTTTTGCTGGCCCTGGCCCTGTTGTGGGTGCTACTGTGTCGTTAGCGTTGCCGAAACGATTCACTCTTTAAAAAAAAAAAAAAAAGCGTGGTCCTGGTGAGAAGAGAGGAAACCTGTATGTCTTTGGCATCCATAAATTAAACAGTGAAGCCGTTTCTGACCAAATTTTATGATTGTGTCCCTCCCTACCCACCCCCTTACTCTTTTTCCCCCTCTGTTTTTCAGTTAATAGCATTTAAAATACCTTAGTTTTGTTTTAGTACCACTTTTGTTTTCTCCATCTTTCGAGGGAGAGAATAATTAGTAAAGGAGTACAGTGCAGCCCGGTGACAGGCCACAGAGAGGAAGAGCAAAAGCTTGACGAGTGTGGCTCCCCAGCCCCCGCAGCGTGGGGGTGTCGGCTGTGATAAGAATTGCCTGTCAGGCACAGGTGCTGGAGAAGTGCAGAGCAAGGCTGGCCCGCACGTTCTGTCCACTTTGCTGCCGATGCTAATAGATAAAAGTACTTTGGGGCAGCCTTCTGTGTATGACCCTTGAGGTGTCCCCGAGAGTGGAGAGCCCATTAAGAATTCTAATCAGCCAGTGAAATGCTGGGGAACCAAGGAACATTTATAACTTTCTTCAGGGTAATAAAAATGATTGACATTTATGGAGCAACAGCTTGGTGCTAAACACTGCCCTGCACAGAGCTCATCTGCCTGTCAAGATTTAGTTGGGAGCGCTCTGCCCCACCCTGCTCTACCCCGAGGTCTGCATTTGCATGTTAAAAGCAGCAGAGCAGCTGCGTCCTGGGGAGGGGGCTCTCCCTCTACTCCAGCTTGTGGAGCTAGGAGGTCCTAGACGCTGACAGGCTGCATGCAGCGCTCAGCAGCTTGGCCAGCCAGGCCCTGCTCGTTAGCTTGATGGAGTGTGCTGTCTCCCAAGATGGGCGGTCCTTCTGCCAGTACATGGTGTTGGCTGAAATGCATCCACTTGGCCTAGAGAAAAGAGGCTTGGCAGGGGTGGAGGTTGGAGTTTGGAGGGGACTGGTGGGGAAAAGTCACTGACAATAGCCTCAGGTTACAGCTGAATTAGTTAGGAAGCAGCTGAACTGGCAAAGCCAACATGGCAGCCAGCAAGACTGGCAGCTCCATGGCACCTGACTCTGTCACCTGCCAGTGGCTCATCACACGCTCCCGCCCTTTGCTTTTGTTCTCAGCTCCTGAAGGGAAACGATCCTCGGGCCTGACAGCCGTTTGGGTTGCTAGAAATCGGTTTGCTGTCCTAGATCGGATGCATTCGGTGAGTTAAGCCTAAAAGGGGAAACTGATTTTGGCGTCGTGGTGGCAGTGGTCTAAGTATCGCACAAAGAAAGAGCAGGTTTTCTCTCTGCTCACTGCCTGGGGAGTTGTGATCATCATGCAGATAACCCCAGTCGCCCCATCAAGCGAAGAAACCTGAAAATTGACTTGATTGGGTTGATGATCACTGTGGGTCTGAGCTTGAGAACCAAGCTAACGTCACTCTTGACAACACAGAAGCCAGAAAACATCAAATCTGAAATAGGTGGGCTGGATGAGGAGTAAATCCTCCTCCTTATGCTAACTACTGCCACTGGTACTTAAAAATGTAAGCAGTCCTAAACAAGACAGACAAAGCTCTCTCAAGAAAATATGTAACAAAAATTTAAGCCCAGAAGTCTTGTCCTCTCTCTGATTGAAGGAGGAATTCGGACTTCAGTTGGATTTCTCAGGATGTTTCAGTTGGGGGAAAAAGCAAAAGCTCTCAAGGCCCCTGGAGAGGGTTTGGGTTGGAGTGGGCTGCCTGGAGTGGTGACTGGCCTGGACAGGAACAACCCAAACTTGATTTCTTGAAGCTCAGGAACCCTTGCTGAGGCACGTCAACTGTCATCATCTGACGAACACACATTTCTGATAACCCCAGCTTTGGTCATTATTTCAGCTCCTGATCAAGAATCTGAAGAATGAGATCACCAAAAAGGTGCAAGTGCCCAACTGTGATGAGATCTTTTATGCTGGCACAGGCAGCCTCCTGCTTCGAGATGCAGAATCCATCACGCTCTTTGATGTTCAGCAGAAGCGGTAACATGTCAGGTGCCCCCAAGCAGACAGGCGTATAGTGGGTGAGAGTGGACCTCTGTAGTGGGAGCTTTTCTCCCAGTGAGTTTGCCTCAGGCTTGGCCACTTTTGTGCTATAACTCTAAGACTTGCTCGCCACTTTTCCCTCTGGGGTCACTTTCCATCCTCTCCATACTAGCATCGCAAGGAGGGGCTTATTTATCAGTTTTTGGAGCACCTGAACGAAGAATGCTTTTGGGACTTAGAACTATGGGCACGTAGGGATGAATAGCATGGTTCTTGTACTTAGAGGAACTTACAGTCCACTGATGAGATCAGACATACACAGATTCCCTAATAATACATGTGAATGAGGGGCAGGGAGTGAGGGAAGGGAAAGTGCACAGTGGGAGCCAAAATGTTTCCGTCACTCAGCTACCATACAGAGAGTGTTTATTTGGTATTATTTTAAGAAACTGGGGCTTACATTAATTTGGAGATGAAAAGCATGTAGGTCTTAACCTGGGACGAGGGAGTCAGGTCCACTTAGGTTCACCTTTCTCTGTCCCAGGACTCTGGCCTCTGTGAAGATTTCTAAGGTGAAATATGTTATCTGGTCAGCAGACATGTCCCACGTAGCACTACTGGCCAAACATGGTGAGTCTTCATTATATCCGCCCTGATTTAGAGACCGGCCCTTCCCTCCCCATCCCTGCCAGTCTGCTTCACTCATCCTGTCCAGCAGAGCACTCATGTCCTTTGCCTCTTACAGCCATTGTGATCTGTAACCGCAAACTGGAGGCTCTGTGTAACATTCATGAGAACATTCGCGTCAAGAGTGGGGCCTGGGATGAGAGTGGGGTATTTATCTATACCACAAGCAACCACATCAAATATGCCGTCACCACTGGGTAAGTGAATCATCTGATAACACAGAGTGGGAGAATGTAGCTCTTGAAATCACTGTCCTGTCTCAAGGGATATAACTGAGTCCTCCTTGAACCTTCTTCGTGGAAAATCTTTGTCGGGCACATGTGTGCTACGCACAGCTGAACATTCTTTTTCAACTCTTTAAAAAATTGTGACATATGACCCAAACGCAGACAAATGCACGGAGTCCATACAAAGAGAATAGCAGATTGTCACATAGTGGATGTCCGTGTCCCTGCCACCCAGGTCAGGAGCTACAGCAGAGCTGGCAGCCAGAAGCTCTCAGCCTTGAGCACAACCACCTCTCCTTCCCACCCAAAGATCACATTATTCTGACTTCTATGGAAATTTCGTCCTAGCTATTCTTTGTAATTTTACTGCCCAATATGTGTCTTAAAATAGTATACTTTAATTTTGCCTGGTTTTGAACTTCATGTAAATCATACTGAATATATTGTTTCATATTTTACTTATTTTGCTCAATATTTTGTTTGTAAGATGCATCCATGTTGTAGCTGTAATTTATTTTCATTGTGTAATATTCTATTATATGAATATACCGCAGTTTTATCAGTTCTACTCTAGAGGGATGTTTGAGTGATTTCTAGGATTTGGCTACTGTGATGAACAATGTTCTTTTAAACATTCTTTTACATGTGTTCTGGTGCAAATGCACATAATGTTTCTCTAGAGTGTCCACCCAGAGCCGAATTGCTGGATCATAGAGTACGCGTATCTTCGCGTTTACTAGGTAACGTGAAACTGCTCTCCAGAGGGGCTGTACCGATTTTCACGTCCACCAGCATGGTAGAAAATCTTCCTTGCTCACCATCCTTTCCAGCCCTTGGCTTTGCCAGACTTATTTTTGTCTATCTGGTGGGTGTGTAATGGCATCTCATTGTCATTTTACTTTTCTACGCTGATTCCTAATGAGATTGAGCAACTTTTCAGTTGACCATCAGGATTTCCTCTTTTGTGAATTCTCTTCAGGCCTTTTATCTCTCTTTTTTAATGAGTTATCCTTTTTAATTTTAGGAGTTCTTCATATATTTGAGTGTGCATCCTTTGTCAGGGCTACGTGTTACAAATCTTAATGTTTCTTCCCATTCTCTAGCTTGTCTTCTGATTCTCTTTATGATGCCCTTTGACGAACAGATGTTCTTACTTTAATATAGTTGAATTTATGAATCTTACCTTTTATGGGTATTGGGTTTTGTATCTTCTTGAATAAATCTTTATCGACTCCAAGATTATAAAGGCATTCTTTTATATTCTCTTGTAGAAACTTTATAGTTTTGTTTTTCATATCTAGGACTGTGATCTGCTGAAGTTCATTTTTGTGTATGGTGTGAGGTGCAGGGGGCTCAGTTTCACAGTTTTCCTTATGGACACTCAGCTGTCCCAGAGTCATTTACTGAAATCAGACCAATCTTTACCCCCTCGTTCTACAGTGCCTTCTTTGTCACGTATGAATCATGTTTCCAAAAATGCAAGGACCTATTTTCTGTGGGCTGTGTGTTGATCTCTGATCTCATTCTGTCTTAAAGTATTACAAGCTTTAGGATTTTTCGCATCTGCTAAAGCACATCCTCGGATCTTTCCCACTTTTATTTTTTAAAGTTATTAAGCTATTTTCTAATTACTTTTGCCTTGAAAAGGCAAGTTTTCAATTTTTTTTTGCCTTAAAAAAGTATGTTAGAATCAGCTTGTGAAATTCCATGCAAAATAAAACCAACAAAGAAAACACACTATTGTGATTTTAGTGGGATTGCATTGGATCTGTTTGTCATTTTGGGCCTAATTGACATCTTTACAATATTAAATTTCCTGATCTGTGAACATGATGTAGTAACTCTTCATTTATTTAGGTGTTCCTAAATAAATGTTTACTCTTTCAGTAAGGTTTATAATTTTCTCCATAGAGATCTTGCATTTCTTTAGATTATTCTTAGGCCCTTGGTAGTTTTCAATGTGATTTGTAAGTGGATAGTATCCATTTAAAAATTTAATTTTCTGACTTTTTATGATACTTAGAAATACAATTACGTTTTTAAATTGATTCTATTTCAGAGACTTTGCTAGACTTTTATTATTTCTAGTAATTTATCTTTTTTTCACAAATAATCATAGCATCTTTGGGTAGTGATGGTTTGTTTCTTCTTTTCCAGTACTTATACTTTCATGTGTTTGTCTTGCACTGACCAGAATCTCCAGCATAGTGTTGAATAAACATGGTGATGGCAAGCTTTTTCGTCTTGTTCCAATTTAAAGAGTGAGCTTTGGGGAGCCAGGGTGGCTCAGTTGGTTAAGCGTCCGACTCATGGTTTCAGCTTGGGTTGTGATCTTGGGGTTGTGAGATTGAGCCCCACGTTGGGCTCTGCACTCAGCGTGGAGTCTGCTTGAGATTCTGCCTAAGATTCCCTCTGCCCCTTCCCCTGCTTGCACTCTCTCTCTCTTAAATAAAATCTTCAAGAAAAGAAAAAGAGTGAGCTTTCAGTGTATTGGCATTATGTAAGCTTGTTGTAGACTTCTTTAGAGATAGCTTTTATTTATTAAGGAATTTCCTTGCTATAGCTCAGATAAATATTGAATTTTATTAGATACTTTTTCTGCATATACTGAGGTAATCATAGGATTTTTCTCTTTTTATTGATTAGTAGTGAATTAAATTGATTTTTAAAAAATGTTAGACCAGTGGGGTACCTAGTGGCTCAGTTGGTTGAGCATCTGCCTTTGGCTCAGGTCATGATCCCAGGGTCCTGGGATCGAGCCCTGCATTGGGCTCCCTGCTCGGTAGGGGGCCTGCTTCTCCCTCTCCCACACCCCTGCTTGTGCACGTGCTCGCTCTCTCTCTTTCTGTCAAATAAATAAATAAAATCTTAAAAAAAAAATGTTAGACCAACATTGTATTCCTGATACAGATCTAACTTGGTCATGATGTTTTACCCGTTTCTGATATTGCTAAATAAAATAAATTTTATTTATTTTTAAAGATTTTATTTATTTATTTGACAGAGACACAGCAGAGCAGGAACACAAGCAGGGGGAGTGGGAGAGGGAGAAGCAGGCTCCCCACTGATAGGGGCCTTGATATTGCTAGTTTTAGTTTGCTAGTATTTTGCTCAGGATTTTTACATCCATGTATGTATATATATGAGATTGACCCATGACTTCCCTTTTTCTTTCTGTCCTTGTCAGGTTTTGGTGTTGAGGTTGTGCTAATTTCATAAAATAAGGAAAGTAATACACCCTCCTCTGTTCTCTCAGTGAGTTTGTAATAAGATTCGGTTTAATTCTTCCTGAAATGTTGGGTAGAATTTGCCAGTGAAGTCATCCAGGCCTGGATTTTTTTATGATTCAGTTTATCTTGTGTAACAGTTATGGGACTGTAGGGGTTTTTTATCTCTTTTTAGGCAGTTTTGGTAAATTTTACTTTTCTTGGAATTTGATCATTTAAAAAAAGTTTACGCCTGTCCTCATCCTGCAGGAGCTAGAGCAATATCCCCTTTTCCATTCCTAATATTGCAGTTCTATCTTTTTGTTTTAATTAGCCTCATGAGAGGTTTATCAGTTTTATTTAGCTTTTGCCTTTATTGATTGAACTTCTGTGTTGTATTTTTGTTTTCTATTTCTTAATTTTATGATTGGCTTCATTATTTTTCCTAAGTATATTCTTTGGTTTAACTTTTACAAGAACAAAATTCTTGAGTTGGGTGCTTATTAATTTTTATTACATTTTTACTTTTTATATTATATTTATTAATTTTCTAATATATGTACATAGAACTCATTAGTTTTTGGTGTTTCTTCTAATACAGTGTGTGCACTTAGCATCCCGGATTATCAATCAAATTTTGTGTT
This sequence comes from Neomonachus schauinslandi, assembly GCF_002201575.2. NCBI lineage: Eukaryota > Metazoa > Chordata > Mammalia > Carnivora > Phocidae > Neomonachus > Neomonachus schauinslandi. Next base: position 4,737,280 of record NC_058408.1, on the reverse strand, counting down.
AGCGATGCCCATAAGTTTTATAAACTTTTAGTTTTTGTTCAGTTTAAAATATTTTTTGCTTTTTATCATTTGTATGTCAGAACTTCGCATCTCCCGCTCTTCTCCTTTTACCTGTAACTGCAGGGAAGGATTTAACTGGCCCAGTGATTGTATATCAGAACTTTAAATTTAACTTTCAGGACTGATTCCTTAGCCATGTCTCTTGGCTCTCAGAGTTGTAACTTATGAAGAAAGATCATACCATGTGCCCCGTGTTTTCCTGCTTCATACAAAAGAAAAAGTACATGTGGCATTTAGTTCTGCTCTCTTTTGAATTGCTTCCCATCTGTCCCATTGTGCAAATGGCACTTGGCCAAAGAGCAGTGAGAAGATAAAAAGTTGTGTCCTAAGCTTGTTCCAGGTCCTCACGGGCTGGGTTTTGCCCCTCATTTGCTGAAAGTTGTGCCCTCTAACTCCTATTTGCAGGGACTACGGGATCATCCGGACTCTGGATTTACCCATCTATGTCACGCGCGTGAAGGGCAACAATGTGTATTGCCTGGACAGGGAGTGTCGTCCGCGGGTGCTCACCATTGATCCCACTGAGTTCAAGTTCAAGCTGGCCCTGATCAACAGAAAATATGATGAGGTATGAAACGAGACTGTGCACTAGGGGTGTGAGAGGGCCAGCACTCCTTTTTCCCTCTGAGTGATCTCTCCTTCCTTCCCCACCCCACCCCAAATGTCTAGGTACTGCACATGGTGAGGAATGCCAAGCTAGTAGGACAGTCCATCATTGCTTACCTCCAGAAGAAGGGCTACCCGGAAGTGGCACTGCATTTCGTCAAGGATGAGAAAACTCGATTTAGTCTGGCACTCGAGTGTGGAAATATTGAGGTGAGGGAGACGTGGTCATGAGCCCCATTTCATTGCAGAGGAGGTGATAGGGTTAGGGTCGCATTGCAAGGATGTTATTCTGGGCTTGCTTCTTCAGGAGGTATGATGGAATTTGAGATTTTTCTAGTTGTTAGTAGAGCTGTCTTCCTGTTGGCCCATCTCTGCCACTTCCTGTCTCTGCATCTGCCATAGCATTGTTACTGTTGTCATCATCGGTCATTCTGAATTCATTAACTTCTAGAATCGGAGCAACATAGTGTGGAATCTGAAAAATCTCATTATTTCCTTCACCTCTTACTTGCTGATTGGCTGCTTAGATGAAGAAGTACTTGTGAAATGTTGGGACCTAGAGGGGTGCCTGGCAGCTCAGTCGGCATCTGATTCTTGATCTCAGCTCAGGTCTGGATCTCAGGGTTGTGATTTCAAGCCCTGTGTTGGGCTCCACACTGGGTGTGGAGCCTACTTAAAAATCAAATCAAATAAAATCTTTAAAAAAAATGTTGGGACCTAGAGTGTACAGGCGTTTTTTTAAATGGGAAGAGGGCTTAGGTGAATTGACTTTCTAGTTGTGAACTTCCTTCTTTTATTATTTCTTCTGTCTTTCCTAAAGCCCCTGTGGCTCTTCAAACTTAGCAAGTAGAAAAAAAGGTAGCTAAGTAGGAATTGGCCCTACGGAATCACCAAATGGTAGGAGATGATTTTGTTGTAAAAGTAAATTTCGGAGGAGAAGGATAATGTAATGTGATTCTTTCCATGGAGCCAAAGGGACTCTGTTTGGTGATAGGATTTTCAGTAGAATTAGACTGAACGCTAAGAGTAATTGCAAGTATAGAGAGCCTGTGGGAGATTTATGTAGAGGCAGATACTTTGACTGTAGTCCCTGGTTTTGAGTCACAGTATCTGCCAACCTGTTAACTCTGACCCTGGGGACTCTTTAGATTGCTCTGGAAGCAGCCAAAGCACTGGATGACAAGAACTGCTGGGAAAAGCTGGGAGAAGTGGCCTTGCTACAAGGGAACCACCAGATTGTGGAAATGTGTTATCAACGCACCAAAAACTTTGACAAACTTTCTTTCTTGTACCTTATCACTGGCAACCTAGAGAAACTTCGCAAGATGATGAAGATTGGTGAGTCCCCAGAAACTAAGGATGGGAAGAGCGGTCCTTGGGGGAAGGAGGAAGGCAAATAGAGGAGAATGAGAACTTAAGAGAAAAGCCCTAACTTGGTATCTCTTACTGACTTGCTGCAGCTGAGATCCGAAAGGACATGAGTGGCCATTATCAGAATGCCCTCTACCTGGGTGACGTGTCCGAGCGGGTGCGGATCCTGAAGAACTGTGGGCAGAGTAAGTAAGCACGCGGGACTCACCAGCTCTCTTGGGGCTTAAATAGTATTTTCTCTTCGTGGTGAATTACCCACGTATAGTGGTGAGATGTTTCCCTTTGTTGTGCATTTTTCCAGAAGAGACAGCATGCTCCTGTCAAGCTCAGGAGACATTCTTCAGAGCCAGGTGGAGGTACAGCCAGAATATTCAGTCTGGTCAAGCACTCTTAGGAAAACAGTTAATAGTCATGGAGGAGCTAGGGGGTTTTAAAATGTCCTGAAGCAGAGACCCTAGTAAATACACTTGACTGGTTGCCATTATTCAAGCCTGGAGGTTTTACTCTTTTACTTATTTATTTGTTTATGTATTCAAGGGATATTTTCTTTTCCTTTTTTTTTTAAAGATTTTATTTATTTGACAGAGAAAGACACAGCGAGAGAGGGAACACAAGCAGGGGGAGTGGGAGAGGGAGAAGCAGGCTCCTCACTGAGCAGGGAGCCCGATGCGGGGCTTGATCCCAGGACCCTGGGATCATGACCTGAGCTGAAGGCAGATGCTTAACAACTGAGTCACCCAGACGCTCCTCAAAGGATATTTTCTGAGAGCCCAGTATGTACCAAGCACAATACTAGCATTTGAGATACGCTAGGAAACAAGAAAGGTGAGAGATGTGGTTTGAGCAAAGGTGCTAAGCAGTAAAGGGGTCAGACTTGCCATATGTTGTAAAGGTGGAAACAACGTGATTTATTGAAGGGCTGGATGTGTGACGTGAGGAGAGGAGCCAGGGATGACTCCAAGATTCTTGTCAGCACTGATGAGAGAGTTTAAGGATAAGTGACTGTATTAGTTACTTACTGCTGTGGAGCAAATTACCCCAAACTGAGTAGTTTAAAACAACAAATGCTGATTACCTCAGCATGGCTTAGCTGGATGCCTCTGGCTCAGTGTCTCTCAGGAGTCTGTGATCAGGGCGTTGGCCAAGACTGCAGATATCTCAAGGCTTGAGTGGGGAAGGATCTCCTCCCACACTCTCTACAGGGCTGCAGGCAGTCCTCAGGTCCTTGTGGGCTGCTGACTGGGAAATGTCAATTTTCTGCCATGTAGGCGTCTCCTTAGGGCACTTTACAGCATGGCAGCTGGTTTCCCTCAGAGCAGGCGATGGCATCCAGGTGGAGGCCACAGTCGTATCCTAATCTCAGAAGTGACATCCCATCACTTCTGCCATGTCTTGTTCATTAGAAGTGAATCAGCAAGTCCCTTCCACACTGAAGGTGTGGGTGTGGGGGGGATTTTGCACAGACTTGAAGACCAGGAGGCAGGGATTGCTGGGGGACATCTGGAATGCTGTCTACCACAACATCTGTTTTCTCTGCAGAGTCACTGGCCTATCTCACGGCTGCTACTCATGGCTTAGATGAAGAAGCTGAGAGCCTGAAGGAGACATTTGACCCAGAGAAGGAGACTGTGAGTCTTTGTTTACATGGGTGTCTGATTACAGGATGAACTCTGAGATCTGGGGACAGTTTAAATCTACAGACGTTAGTCTCCCACCTGGTTACCAGGAGAGGCAGAGAAGCAAAGGAGATCAGAGGCGGCTCTGTAGCCTTCCCTGCATGATTCCTGAGAGCTGTTTGCTTTTAACCTTCTTCCACCTTTTAGATCCCAGACATTGATCCTACTGCCAAGCTGCTCCAGCCACCTGCACCTGTCATGCCATTGGATACCAACTGGCCCTTACTGACTGTGTCTAAAGGCTTCTTTGAAGGCTCCATTGCCAGCAAGGGTAAGTGCCCACCCCTCTGTAGTGTTTTTGTTATTGTTTGTTTTGTGAAGAGCTGTCCTACAGAGTACCTTCAGCTCCTTTGTCCTTCCTTCTGTGTGAGATCATGGAGCACAGAGACGCCAATCTGAGCTATGGTACATGCTTTTAAAAATTAAATAAAAGCATTATGAGATTATTAGAATTTGGAAAATAGGGGGAGAAAAGAAAGTTGTGTCTTAGTCCAGGCCTCCGACAACCACTCTGCACATGTGGGTGCATTTCCTTAGGCTTTTCCATATGTGTGGTTGGTCACTCAGTCCCGTTTAGTATTTTATCGTTCACGATGTACGGTCTTAAGGCACCAGGGCAGCGACCTCAGACTCTGGCATGCGGGCGTATGCAGACCTGAGCTACCTCCCACCGCTACTCCCACCCTTGCCCGCTCTGGTTTTCTTGGCTGAAAGCTTAGATAGACCCCTGGGCATCTTGTGCCCAGGCCTGCTCATCCCTCCACCTCTCACCTACCCTGTGTCCCCATGCCGTGTACACACTGTAGAGGTGGTAGCTCAGCAGAGCTCTCAGCAGGAAACTCTAAGAGTTGCTAAGTAAAAAATGGTTTAAGAGGGGCACCTGAGTAGCTCAGTTGGTTGAGTGTCTGCCTTTGGCTCAGGTCATGATGCTGGAGTCCTGGGATCGAGCCCCATATCGGGCTCCCTGCTCAGCAGGGAGTCTGCTTCTCCCGCTCCCCCTGCTTCTTCCCCTCACTTGTTTGAGGGTGCGCACGCTCTCTCTCTCTTTCAAATAAACAAAACCTTTAAAAAAAAATGGTTTAAGAGGCAGGTTTTAGTAGCAGGAAGGCCTTTCCATCTCTCTTCTATTCCCTCTCCCTTTGAAAACTACTGCAAGTTAGCGTAGCATATATACTACAAAAATAAATAATAAACAAGAACATTGAGTGGACAGGGCCTTGGCACCTGCTTTTGTAAGGATGCAGCTTGCCTGCAGAAGAGGCCAGATCTCAGACTTGCCTGGCATAACCAGTTCCTTTCTGTTCCTTCTCTCTCTAGGCAAGGGAGGAGCACTGGCTGCTGACATTGACATTGACACTGTTGGCACCGAGGGCTGGGGAGAGGATGCGGAGCTGCAGCTGGACGAAGGTAAGAGTGTACTTCTTGGACTCCTGGAAGGATGGTGGCCTGGGTGGGGGCTGGGTTGTGGGGCACTCCTGCAGGGTTCCAAACCATGGGACCCATAAAGATCCTAGCATTGTGCTTTCTTTGGGCTAAAGATTATATCACTCTGCAAATCCACTTTGAGCCTGGATTTTCCTTACAGACGGCTTTGTGGAGGCTACAGAAGGTCTGGGGGACGACGCTCTTGGCAAGGGACAGGAAGAAGGAGGCGGCTGGGATGTCGAAGAGGACCTGGAGCTCCCTCCTGAGCTGGTGCATGGGGTTCTTACCCTTAGAAGGCTCCCTCTGCTTCTCCCTATGCAAGCCATTGTCCTTACCGCTCCCGACCTGTCCTGAGGCTCCCGAAAGGGAGGGGGTCTAGATCGTCCTGGTCTGATGCTTGTCTCCATTTGAAAGAAAGAAAGGAGATAATCAGGTTGTGCCAACAGCAGCTTATGAAAAGGCAGCAGGCTTTGTTGTCTGAATTGGAGCTTTTGGTGTATCATTTTGTTACTTGTGAAGCTGCTCGTATTTTGAAGATTTTCTCCCACAACCATCCCCCTTCCTCCCCAGTCGTGTCTGGGAACAAGGTAAAGGGCTGTGTTTAGATTGATCAGCACAAAGTGCTTGAATGGCTTACAAAATGACTGACCTGTTTTTCTTCTAGGATATACCCCCTGGGGCAGCTGGGGGTGCTGAGGATGGGTTCTTTGTGCCCCCCACCAAGGGAACCAGCCCAACTCAGGTAAGTAGAGAAACACAGCCCTATGGGCATGACTTTTGGTTCTGAGCTGGCTACACTGGCTTAATGTATAATGAGTGGCTAATACTTTTCTGCTCTAGATACAGAGTAGGATAGTTTGGGAGGAGAAAGGGCAAAGTTTTACTTGGCTTGGGTTTTCTGTTTCTTGTTAGATCTGGTGCAATAACTCTCAGCTTCCAGTTGATCACATCCTGGCAGGCTCTTTTGAAACAGCCATGCGGGTAAGTCTTAGAGTAACGTTGGCTCTTGTTGAGTGTTCCTCGTTCAGGGTCCCCAGGGAGAAGGTTGACTCATCTTAACCAAATGGAAATTAACCCATCCACAAGGGCAGAGGTGTGTCTTTATCGTGGAAACCCTGGTCTTGCCTAAGGAAACTTGCCTCATAAGGCCTTCCTCTTAGTGCTTTCCATTTGGCTTAGTAATCTCTTCAGGTGGATCCTACCAGCCACCTCCCCCCCCCATGTATAGTCTGCTTTGTGGCTCACATCAGTGAAGTCAGCGCCCCTTCACGAACAGGTGTGTGTTTTGAACGCTAAACCATATATTATGATGGCAGTAACAGTAACTACAAATGCAACAACCACGAACATTTCCTCAGTGTTGACTGTGTATCCGGCACTATCCTAAATGCTTTATAGGTATTATTAAATGCGGTAGGTCCTATAATTAAGTGTGATTTACTGATGAGGAAACAAGTACAGAGAAGTACCTTGCCCAGGGTCAGCTGGTTTTTCAGTGGCAGGGTCACAGTTTTTGTGTTTCTTTCCTCCTGTATTCCAGCTCCTTCACGACCAAGTGGGGGTGACCCAGTTTGGCCCCTATAAGCAACTGTTCCTACAGACCTATGCCCGCGGCCGTACCACCTATCAGGCCCTGCCCTGCCTGCCCTCCATGTACGGCTATCCTAATCGCAATTGGTAAGGCCCCTTGCTCCTGACTTGTGTCTCTTCCAGCTTGGGGTAGGTATTTCAGATGGTAGCCTGGGGGACAGTTAACCCTTGTCCCAGAGCTGAGGTTTCCTAGTAGGAAGAGAACTTCGGCTTGACACTGCATGAGGCTTGGTTTATACATCTGCACCCAGTTCCCCTTCCTGTTTCCCCCGTTGAGTCTGGTGGAGTCCCGATTCTCCTTTCTTCTTCCTACTTTTCCAAACGTCCAGGAAGGATGCAGGGCTGAAGAACGGTGTACCAGCGGTGGGCCTGAAGCTTAATGACCTCATTCAGCGGCTGCAGCTCTGCTACCAGCTCACCACTGTTGGCAAGTTTGAGGAGGCTGTGGAAAAATTCCGCTCCATCTTGCTCAGTGTGCCTCTTCTCGTTGTGGACAATAAACAGGAGATTGCAGAGGTAGGAGGGGCAGCTGCTTGTTGTAGTCCTGGGCACCCCCACATCCTTGCCTCTGCACCGTGACCTTGCTTCGCCCCTCTCTGCAGGCCCAGCAGCTCATCACCATCTGCCGTGAGTACATTGTGGGTTTGTCCATGGAGATAGAAAGGAAGAAGCTGCCCAAAGAGACTCTGGATCAGCAGAAGCGCATCTGCGAGGTACTGTCTCTGGGCCTCTGCGCAGCACAGAGGTGTCCTCCCCCTCCCCCACCAGCAGATCTGAATTCTGGACTTCTCAACCCAGATTGCAGTCTGGGGAGTAAGAGATATTTGGGCCCACTTCTGTGAGGAGAGGGTGTATTTTTCTGCCCTTCTTCATTCCGTCAGTCCTCCATCCCCAGGGGGCAGAAGATCCCTCTGCTGTATAATCAGTCCTGTTTTTGTTTGCTTTGTGTGGTGATTAATGCCCCTGCAGCCGCCTATAAATGATCTGTGTTGGCTGTAGCATCAGCGGGGCATGTGTCCCTCCTTCTGTCCACCAGATGGCAGCCTATTTCACCCACTCAAACCTGCAGCCTGTGCACATGATCCTGGTGCTGCGGACGGCCCTCAACCTCTTCTTCAAGCTCAAGAACTTTAAGACAGCTGCCACCTTTGCTCGGCGCCTGTTGGAACTTGGGCCCAAGCCGGAGGTGGCTCAACAGGTAGATGGGAACTCCTGTAAGCGTAAAGGAATCAGATCGCTTACATGGAGGGAGTAGACGACCAAGGCCCTTGCCTCTGAAACAAAGCACTGAAAAACAACATTCAACAAAAGGACCCAACAGAACGCCATCCTCTTTACTTAGTGGCGTGGGTGCCTCCTTTTGTTCCGGGAAAGGGAACTTCTAACTCATTTGGCCGTGGTGCAGGTGTAAGAGGGACCTACTCCCTAGAATAGCTCTAGTCTTCCTGTGCCTAAGCTCTGCTACCCATTACCACCACTGCTAACCTGCACACACACGAGCTGCTACTTGTATTCTCTAGAAGCATTCCTCTCGGGCAGTCGAAGCCAGTCTTAACCCTTTGAGTCCTGACCCTGATAATTCCCAGACTTGGCGGAGGAATATGGGTCTAGATCCATGGAACCACTTTGCTATTGAGAAGGGGAGATCCTGATACAGCAGGAACGGTAACTGTGACCCCTTCACATATGTCCTGTACGGAGGACGTATTCTGATTTCACTCAGTACAATTGCATCTTGAATCAAAGAAACTATAAACAGTGGTGCTGAGATCATTTGAGTTCTGGTTTGCAGTTTTTGGTCCTCTTAAATAAAATATTCCTTCCCTCCCTCAGACCCGCAAAATTCTGTCTGCTTGTGAGAAGAACCCCACAGATGCCTACCAGCTCAATTACGACATGCACAACCCTTTTGACATCTGTGCTGCCTCCTATCGGCCCATCTACCGGGGAAAGCCTGTAGAGAAATGTCCGCTCAGTGGGGCCTGCTATTCCCCTGAGTTCAAGGGTCAAATCTGCAAGGTCACTACAGTAAGTACTATTCTCTAGAAATGCATCCAGGATATTGAGGGAAGAGGAAAGAGAAGGAAGCATGTTGGTCCTTTTTTCTCCTGTATTTGCCTGTAGCTCCTTGAGGCAGTGATACTGTAAACAATCAATAAACAGATCAGTGACAGACATTAACAACATGAACAACGTACACTTCTGTCCTCCCTGAAGAGTGGAGGGAGTAACCTCTCTGGGCTTTTCACCCTCACAAATCCCTAATTTTTTCCTCTGTTTCCTTTTCCACAGGTGACAGAGATTGGCAAAGACGTCATTGGTTTAAGGATCAGTCCTCTGCAGTTCCGCTAAGGCCCCCTCTGGTGTGTGCAGGTCAATCACCATAATTCCTCCGGAGAATCAGTCTCTTTGTCCTTCTAGCTCCTTTTTCCTCAACTACCCTTCAAATTATTGACATTTAGCTTTCCTGCCCTAAGACGTCGTGTCACTTTCTCTTCTTCTATGGCGAATCAGAACATCTACATTTGACTATTTCTCATCTCAAGGGTGACTACACTTGTGGTCGCAGTTGGCCTTGTCGTCCCAGCTTAGATCGTTCAAGGAACAAATGAAAACTCAGGATGCGCATGTGCTTACTGAATTCCTTTAATATTCATCCTTTCCCTCCCCACCCTCTTTGTATCTTCTTTTGGACAGAAGCAGGGTGTAATAAATAAGAGCCCATCTTTTACTCAGCCACAGCAAACTCTTAGCCATCCCCCATTTTCCTTGGACATTTAAACTCCCAGGCAGGTACCTTCTGTGTGTGCCCAGAAACTTAAAGTCTGAGAAGAAACTGGTTTTCCAAAAATACACATCACCTTTTATTGATTTGTTCTTTATAGCCATTGTTCTTGTGTTTTGTTTCTCACCCTTAATAAAGTAAATTTCTATGAGTTTTGTGACCCCATTTGTTTCCTGGACACCCTCCTGTTCGTACTCCATGTAGCTGCCTCACCAAAGCAGATAGCTTTTTTTTTTAATTTTGTAATTAAAATTACTTACTTAGAATTACTTACTTTTGTAAGTAAGAAATGCCCATTGTCTTTAAAAAAAAAAAGCATATACTGTTCATCTATTAAACTGTGAGAATGTAGAAAGCAAGTTTAGCTCCCCTGTTCCATTACTGACGACGGCAACCTTACCCCCTTTTCCTAGTTATAGCCAGTACTTACTGAGCACCTACCATGTACCTGTCTCTGTTCTAGATATTTTACAGGTAAGCCACATGTATAAAATTAATTAGTAGTACGTTATATATGTTACAGTGGTTCTATTGGCAACACAGTTTGCTTGTCATGTGCTAAGACTACATTGGATAGAGTGACATCCTTTGCCTGTGATTACAGTTTGTACTTTTTTTCATTTTAAACTCATGTTTTCAATAAACAATACATTCATGTAGTTCAAAACTCAGTAAAAGTAAAAAGCTATTCTGTGACATCTTTCTTCCACTCTTTTCCTCAGCTACCCAGTTCCTGTCACCTTCCCTCAAATAAGTAGCCACTCTTGGCGTCCTTGTGTGCGTCAGCGGTTTGTGTGTACACAAGCAGATTCCCCTGCTACACATACATGAAGCATGCTGCTAAATGAGTTTGCACCTTGTTTTATCATGTATACCGCATTTAAGATATTTTTCTACATCGTATGTTAGCTTCCCTTCTTTTACTTCTCTGCATAGTGTACCATTGAATGATTTAGTTTATGTAAGTTACCTTCTTTCCTGATGGGTATTTAGATTGTTCTCAATCTTTGTTATAAAAAATGCTGCAATGAATAACTTGAACACACATTGTACAGTTTGGGGAAGTGTATCTGTAGGACAAACTCCTCGAGATGGAATTCCTGCATCAGAGAGCACAGGCCTTGATATTTTTTTTAGCTTTAAGAGCTGCTCGCTTAAACTTAATATCCACAGACAAAGCCTGCCTTCTCAAAAACTTGCATACTACTTTGATGATACTCTCTCAAGTTGTCAACATTCTTTCTGTAAACATAGGCAAGTTGGTGATAAATTTTGGCAAAAAAAATTATTTTTCTAAGTTTACTAACTTTGCATTTAAACATAAACTTTATTCTGAACTGGGGGATATAAAAAAAAAAAGGACAATCCGTGCTTCCTGAAGCTCATGTTATTAGGGAAACAAAATGGATATATATAAAATAATTGTGAATATCAGGCAAGAATTTGAAGTTGGTCAATAAACAGTGGAGAGCCATTAAGTCCTTAAGCAAGAGAGATATACAGAAAACGCTGTAGGGGCACCTGGGTGGCTCAGTCAGTTAAACGTCAACTCCATCTCAGCTCAGGTCTCGATCTCAGGATCATGAGTTCAAGTGCAGTGTTGGGCTCTAAGCGTGGAGCCCACTTTAAAAAAATGCTGTAAAATATTATTTTGCAACAGTGTGAACTATACATTAGAAAGGCAGGAGGTGAATAAATGTGAAGATGAAGTTTCAGGAATATCACTAGTAAGAAGAAAAAAGCAGAAGCAAGTTTAAGAAATGATGCAAAGGAAGAATCATGCTTGTTTTCAACTCCATGTTCTCTCAGTTACCTCCTTATTTTCCTTATTAACATGCTTGTTACCACATTAATATAAAGCCAATAGAAATACCTGTAATGTGCTTGATAGAACGATAGTCAGAATAGAGATAGGCATGTAAGTGGTTTGGAGTTGAATGAGGAAGCCTGGAATAGATTCTGTTACAGGTGTTGGGGAGAAAGGGGTTAATCAGAGGGGGTTTCCATTATAGAAGTTTAGAATTGAAGGAACTATAATGTTACATAGTTGCAGTCTGAGGCCTTGAGTGGTGAAGGGTTTTGAACAAAAGTAGTTACAGAACTGGGACTGGGACTTCAGTCAGCTGACTTTCAGTTCAGAATGTTTTCTCCTGAGTCACACCACTTGTGCCTGGAACAATACAGTAGGTTTTGCACAGGTGATGATTTTAAGAATCTGAAGGAAAGAGTAAGGTACCTAAGCTGGTGCTTGACACAGAACTCGTGTGTGTTCAGGAAGCCGAGGATGAAAGCTGTGAAGTGACTTCATTTAGATGTGATTTCTCCCTTTAAGCTCCATCGCACTCTATCCTTCTTTTAGGAGCTTTACCTTGTACCATACTTGCTGCGTGTCTGTCTGATCCTACCTCCAGCCTAATCCCCAGGCAGCAGGGGCTGGTCCTGACTTGGCCCTCTTCCTCTCTTGTGCCCAGCACAGGATCCTAAACAGTGGATGCCCTCTAAGTGCTAAAGTCGGCTTGCGTCTGAGGCAGTTCTGGCCCATGTGAAGAGGAGGGAAGGGATGTGTAGAGTTGTCTCTATCCGTGCCTCCTCCCCCAGCTTCTCTGGATTGGAGGTTGGGTTCCGTCTGGAGAAAAGGAGGTCGTTCAGGGAAGGCAGGTCTGTCACTACTACATGTGAATTGTCCCCTGGCTCGGTCCACGGCCCCAGACTGGCTTTTTCTGCCTGAATTGCTTCAGCTGACACTGGGTTCTAAGTTCCTAGGCCTGTGTCCTTCAGTCCTGGCAGTCCTGATGGGGAACAGGGGGTGAGAGAGCCGCTAGACCCCACCGAGAAGTGTGCCTTGTCGGGGTCTGGGCGGGCAAAGAGCCGCCAGCGAGCGCCTACCCACCGCAGGCCCAGCCCAGGAGCTGAGAACCCAGCAGTGAAGGCAACACTCGGAAATCTTTGCCGGCGTGGTGTTTAAATTCTAGGCGGCGGCGGCGGCGGCGGGGAGACAGGAAACCAGGGAAGTAAAATATATCGCATGCCAGAGAGTGTGAAGTGTTGAGGAAAACGAGGAAACGGTTACTTCTCTGGATAATGCGAGAAGGTGAAATAAAGGAAGCTAGGCTACTAAGTAACCTGGCAGAAGTTAACAGTAAGACAGTAAGTTCCACTCCGTTAGTTCACCGGTTCCTGGCCAGAAGGGAGAAAAGAGAGAGAGGGGGAAAAAAAGCAACCCCCCCCCCCCCCGCCAAAACCCAAAACAAGACCAAAAAAACTCCGTTTCCTGTCCCTTTAAAAATGGCGGCTCCGCACCGACCAGTACTGCTATTGGTTGCACGAGGGGAAGGGGCGGGGCGGGGCGCAGGCGCCGCGGAGACCCGCCTCCTACGGCAAGCCGGAGAGAGCAAGATGGCCGCCGCTGAGGAGGACTGTGGTGCTGGGGCCGACGCTGACCGGGAATTGGAAGAGCTCCTGGAAAGTAAGAGCTGGTAAAGGGAGAGACCCGACGGGGGCGGTTGTAAGGGCTCATTCGACGGTAAACTGAACCTGAGATATTGGGGGCGGAGCGGGAGAGGCTTTCCAAAGGTTGGCCGGGGGCGGAGGATCTGCCTGCGACTCCGAAGAAAATCTCTGGGTCACCCTCTCCTCCGCGGCGGGAGCTAAGGAGCCCATCTGGGGCCCCTGAGCGTGTCAGACCGTTGATTTCCGGGCCGGAGGGGAAACGGTAACCCACCGGACGGCGATTCCCGATCCGACCCCGACCTCCCGTTGCTCTACGTGAGCAAGTTCTCGGACCTGACTTCCTTCCCGCCAGCAGCTGCATTCGGTCCTTCGTGGCCAGAGACCCCGACGCTCACGGACTGCTTGCTTTAAGTGTCGACAAGCCCGTGGCGCGGCCGTCTGTGCGCTGTCCTCTCCTCACTCGTCTTTCGCCAGGCCTTTCACCTTTTCCTCAGCAGGCCCTGTTCCAGTTCTTTCACCATGTCAGAGCTCAAGCCAGCTCCCTTCTACGGTTCTGGGCGGAGACGGTTCACCCTCCTGAAAGAGGCTGAATGTTCTTTCTTCCTTAGCCCTGTCCTCCGCTCCTCTGTTGGTTGCTTGCCCGCAGTGGGCCATGCCCTCCCCCAGGCCTGGCAGGCAGAATGGTGGTGAGGACTCAGGTTTTTCAGGGCAGCGGTGAATATGTTTTGTCTCTTGCCCAGTCACAGAGATGTGGGCTGACGGAAAGATGAGCAGAAACGGTGAGGAATGCCAAGTGACTCTGTGTGGATTGGCACATCATTAGCTACAGAGAGGAGGAGGCCAGAGGGAGCTCTAGGAGCTTTGCCACGGGAGGGCTGAATCTGAGGAAAGAGAAGAGAGTTCAGTGCTCTCCAGGGAGTGCAGCGTGCTCTCCCTCAGTTTGTGCTAGTGCTAGGACCCATGGGAAGCTGGGTGGAACATCACGTGGCTTCTGCTTTCTTGCCAAAAATTATTCCCTTGAGGGCTCCAGAGTGAGTTCAGGGGTTTAAGGACATCTGTGCTCTCTGCTCCTGTTGGATATTTGTGTGGGATTTCTGGGGACCCATTAGATGTGGCAAGGAAGGCACTGTGTAGACGGAGAGGTCTTTGCAGAACTTTTAACTCTCTCCTCCCAGCTCTGAGAGAGATGCCTCTTCCATCTTAAGGGATTTCTTCTCCTTTGATCACATAAATTGGGTGATGAGGAGAGAAGTGGGAAGCTTATTGAGGGGTGGGCCAGGAGAGGGAGACTCAAAAAAAAATTTAGAAAAGTTGGCACTTTGAAAGATTGTTCTCTTAATGCTTTGCCCAGAACTACCCTCCCCTGACCCCAGCCTTGCATCCTCATCCATCCCCCAACACACACACTATGTCTCTTGTCTCTGAAGGTGCTCTTGATGATTTCGATAAGGCCAAACCCTCCCCAGCACCCCCTCCTACCACCACGGCCCCTGATGCTTCGGGGCCCCAGAAGAGATCGCCAGGAGACACTGCCAAAGTATAAATTCCGCCCTCTTAGGGGAGGGGGAGGGGATGGGCATGCATCTCTGAGCAGAGGTGGGGCAAGCCCCTGCGGGTTGGAGTGGACTGGGGGGAGGAGGCCTTGGCCTTACACTGCTGAGTGCTCTTTCAGGCCTCAGTCCTGGTAAACAGGGACTTTTGATGATGGAGTGGTGGGATCTCGAGGAAGTTCTTTGAAAAAAGAGCAGGTTTAAATGGTTGGTTTGGGAATGCCACGCCATACCCTTTCCGCAGTGGTCAGATGCCTTTCTTACTGTTCTTAAGAGAGGAGTTAGAATGGCCAGTGGAGATGGGCAGGAGGGAAGCACTGCATTTCCCAGAGCCACTGCCTGTGGCTTTTGTCAGAGTTGCCAAGTAAGAGATGCATTTTGGTCACCTATTCCCTGCAGGATGCCCTCTTTGCCTCCCAAGAGAAGTTTTTCCAGGAACTGTTCGACAGCGAGCTGGCTTCCCAAGCCACTGCGGAGTTCGAGAAGGCGATGAAGGAGTTGGCTGAGGAAGAGCCCCACCTGGTGGAGCAGTTCCAGAAGCTCTCAGAAGCTGCTGGGAGAGTGGGTGAGGAGGAGGCCCCGAGGGCTGGAACTATCTGAACAAACTTCTGTCATCTTTGTTGCCTGAGAACACTAGAACTCTTGGTAAAGCTGATAGCGCTCCTTATATCACTGCCATGGGTCGGGGCCAGGAGATGGGAAGAGGATAGGAACATGGCTTAATGAAAGGGATGAGGCTGAAAAATCATTGAAAAGATTATTAAAAACTGACCTTTTAAAGGTCACAGTGTTGTGGGTGTCATCACGGAGAACAAACTGATACACAGTTCCTGTAGATTCGTGAAAATGGCTATGAAGATAACCACAGAGGATTCAGAGATTTGGAGTGCTAGTGATCCGCTAGTAAATGTTCCATATCCAAGCTGATAACCAGGTCAGTCTGGGTAAGCAGACAGATGAAACCTAAAGACCTTGGCTTTCTTGATCTTCCTTAGGCAGTGACGCAACCTCCCAACAAGAATTTACGTCTTGCCTGAAGGAGACACTAAGTGGACTCGCCAAAAATGCCACTGATCTTCAGGTGAGGGAAAGGGGTAGGGGCCATGAGGGACCTCTCAGGCACATCAGCAGCAGAGTCTCAAAAAACACACTATTTGGTAGCCACACTATTTTGCTGCAGGCAAGTTTAAATAGTTCTTTCCCACCTGAAAGGGTGATAAGCATTCCAAGAAGGCAATATACAGATCTTCCTCAACTTACGATGGGGTTACACCTTGATAAACCCATCATAAGTTGGAACTATCATAAGTTGAAAATGCATTTAATATACCTACCCTACTTACCATCACAGCTTAGCCTCGCCTACCTTAAACACATTTAGGACACTTACGTGAGCCTACAGTTGGGCAAATTCATCCACCACAAAGCTTATTTTCTAATAAGGTGTTGAGTATCTCATGTAATTTATTGAATGCTGTGCTGAAAGTGAAAAACAGTGGTTATAAGGGGATGGAATGGTTGTCAGTGCATCAGTTGTTGACCCTGGTGATCACGTGGCTGCCTGGGAGCCATGGCCACTGCCTAGCATTACAAGAGAGTATCATCTGCATATCACTAGCCTGGGAAAAGATCCAAATTCAAGATTTGAAGTACGGTTTCTACTGAATGTGCATCCCTTTCACACCATCATAAAGTTGAAAAGTGGTCCTAAGTCAGGGACCATCTGTATTTGCTTACCTCCTTTCTGTCCTTTCTAGAACTCAGGCATGTCAGAGGAGGAACTGACCAAGGCCATGGAAGGGCTGGGCATGGATGAAGGGGATGGGGAAGGGAACATTCTCCCCATTATGCAGAGCATCATGCAGAACCTCCTGTCCAAGGATGTGCTGTACCCATCACTGAAAGAGATTACTGAAAAGGTTTGTGAACTTACATTTCTGCTTTTCCTCCTTGTTTTCTGTTGTGTCAACCCCTGTGGGCTACTTTGCTTAGAGCCTACAGAGCTAGAGAGTAACTTGAGTGCACAAGCCATCCAGTCTTTTCTCCTTTGTGTATTTGGAGCAGGAGGGCTGGGGAGGAGCTATGTCTCTGGGAATAAAGGTACCACACTGAAGATGTTGAAGGTAGAAGGGGAAGTCCTTCAGCTCTGGTTTCTGTAAACTGTTTTGGGGCTGCTATCTGACCAGCCCTTTCTTTTGCTTGTTTTATGCTATGAATAGTTTAAGAGTAGTGTAAAAGATGGTTCCTGCTGTCAGAGAGCCTACAGAATACAGGAATAGAAGCGTTTCAGTGACACAGTCCAACATGTGGTCAAGTGTGAAGTGAGTAGTTAGACCAGGAGTCAGCAGGCCAAGGTCTGGGTGGACCAGAGCCAACTCTCAAGCTAAGAATTGTTGAAGGTTGTAAAGTCAAAACAGAAGAAAGAAAGGCTATGTGACAGATCACATACGGCCCATAAGGGCTAAAATATTACCATGTAGCCCTTCACAGAAGAAGTGCGCCATCCTCTGGTGACCATCCGTGCTAGCATAGCCAGGTGATGGGGTTGGAGTCAGTGCCACTTCCTACGCTGAACTCACTTCTTCAGTTTTTCTTTCCTCTGTGTCCTCCCCTTTCCCTTCATATTCTATTGTTTTTCATATTTAATTGCCTTTCCTATCCATTGTTCATTAATTCTTCCCCACCCATTCTGTCTTTTCTTAGTATCCAGAATGGTTGCAGAGTCACCGGGAGTCTCTTCCTCCAGAGCAGTTTGAAAAATATCAGGAACAACATAGTGTCATGGGCAAGATATGTGAGCAGTTTGAGGCAGAGAGCCCCACAGACAGTGAGGCCACTCAGAAGGCTCGTTTTGAGTTAGTGCTGGATCTTATGCAGCAGGTAAGGCCTCCTCTTGCTGTCTGCCCCCTGGTGCTGTCTCTTTGGGTGTTCGGTGGAGGAGGTATCTGGGAAGAATGCCACACTGCCAAACCCAGGCGGAGGAGGAAGCACAAGAGAGGTCCCATAGCCTGGTCCCCAGAAGACAGGAGAGAGACCATGGCTCAGATTCTTCTTGGGCTGCTATATTGTTTTCTAGGATTTTCTCTTTCTCAAGTTCCTCTTATTTTCCAGCTACAGGATTTGGGCCATCCTCCAAAAGAACTGGCTGGGGAGATGGTGAGTATATCTTCTAGATTTGAATGTGAGTCCCAGGTTTCTGGAATTCTGTAATCTTTAATGATTGCACATGAAGCGATCACTGTGGCTACAGGGGAAGCCCCTTCAAAAGCTCTCACGTGAGGTAAGAGCAGTAATCTCAGTTCCTCCATCTCTTCTCCAGCCTCCTGGCCTCAACTTTGACCTGGATGCCCTCAATCTGTCGGGCCCACCAGGTGCCAATGGCGAACAGTGTCTGATCATGTGAAACACAACACGTGTCTGTCCCTGATTCCCAGCCATGGGGAGCATCTGGAGTCAGCAGAACCACTGGGAACTGAGGCAGGAGTGTCGTCTGCACGAGCAGTCTGCCCACTGCCCTCTGTCGTCCCAGCTGAGATTGTGCCATACCAGCTGAGGCTTTTACTCTTATCTTTCTAGAAACATGGCCTATTGTGCAGGCTGGTTCTGTGAGCCCTATCCACGTGGTTTCTGCTACTAGCAAAGGCCCAGCTACCTTCCAGGTGAAGGAAGGCATCCCTTGTGGGGCATGCACTTTCTTCCCTGCCAAATAATGTTATATATGGCCACACAGATGTTCACTTTTGCATCCAGGGTCTTTGTGCCTTGTCTCTACTCCCTCTTGGACCTGGGGAGCAGAGACAGAGTCCTGGGACTCTGTATTTCTCTAGTTCTTTTGGGCAGGGCCTTTGGGAATGAATGGGGAGAAACAGCCCGGGCTGGTTCTCTAGGTCTGTCACCACGTCCTCCTGCCTTTAGACAGACAGTTGTGAATTCTGTGAAGGAAAAGGAAGTGGGGCCTTTTGCATCTAATGACAGTAGGGTTGAAAGAGAAGCCCTGGGATTCTCCTCTCTCGAGGTGCTGAGCTTTCAACTCTCTGTTCCAGCCTGAGAACTAAAGTTGTTACCTTGGTTCTTTATACAATGCTGTGTGATGTGGGTGAAACCAGCCCTTGACCTTCCTGCACCCCCTGTCCCTCTTCATCTCTCTTTTTAAATACCTGTTAATTCCAACCCTTCTCTGAACCCAAGCTGTGACAAAGAAGGGCCATCCTATTTCCCCTCATCTGGGCCATCCACCACTCTGATTGGCCCCTCTCCCTGGAAAACACATATAATTACAGTGTCAGGCCTAGGAAATGAATGACTGTTCTTCCCCAGATACGTTCTGGCTTATTTGAGACCTCCGATTTCTTTGAATCCTGTCCCTTGATTAAGCAGGTGTCTTGGGAATGGGAGTGGGGTGCAGCCTGGGTCCTTTTTCTTGACTAATAAATATTCTGATTGAGGAGTGTGGCCTGTTTTTCATTCAGGTCTTTGATCTTCCTCACCTTCTGTAAGCTGCAGTGTGAGGAATGTTTGCATACTAGTTCTGCATAACATTGCAGTGTTGGATTCTACCACCACCCCCTTTCCCCAGCTCGGTCTGCACCTCACTTGGCAAAGGAGACTGGCCATCTTGCCTCATTCTCTCTGGGTGTTTCAATCTGGGAAACCCTTCAATTGGTACTGTACCCTAACATTTGACATTCTTATTATTGTTAGTAATGTTAATGTGTTTTTTTTTTTTTTAAGATTTTATTTATGTATTTGACAGAGAGAGAGCGAGAGAGGGAACACAAGCAGGGGGAGTGGGAGAGGGAGAAGCAGGCTTCCCGCCGAGCAGGGAGCCCGATGCGGGGCTCGATCCCAGGACCCTGGGATCATGACCTGAGCCGAAGGCAGCCGCTAACGACTGAGCCACCCAGGCGCCCCAACATTTTTTTTTTAATTACTGTTTTTTTTCGAGTTGACCTTGCACCTCTCTTTGGGAACCAATGCATCCATGGACCTTGGCTGCCATGTGTTGGTGGGTACTCTGGTCAGGCCAGCTGGCTGTCCCATTTCCGCACTCAGAAGATGGGGCACAGAGCAAGGGTACATTCAGCATCTGAGTCACTTTGCGTTCCTGACATGCCACTTCCCTTGGGTTAAGCTTTTCACCCCTTAAAATGATCCTACATGTTCTGTGGTGTTGACAAGGAAGGAAGTGCTCTGAGGGCCTCAGGCTGTTTGGGAACATCCAGCTACTGTACCTTATCAGAGTATGGGCAGAGCCCCAGTCTGAATCCGAGACTCCTCTACTGTAGAGCTGCAGGAGGTGGGAACAGTGCAGGCGGACTTGTGATGATGGTCACAGGGCCTGAAGGGCCAAAATTCTCTCATCTAGCTCCGGCCAAAAGCTGGACGAGGATAGAGAGGAGAAGGGAAGAACAAAAAGGCCCTGCCCAAGTGCCTACTCTACTGGCGGCTTTCTTTTACAAATTCTCATTCCCGCTGGCCTAGTCAGGGCTTACTCCAGGAATCTAAACAGATGTCCTAGTCCAATTTAGTTTTGCTCCGAAGTCATTTGTTTTCATTTTGATTGAACATAAACAAATTGACCTCCAGTTACTCTGTGTTCCAGAAGCACTATTTGAGTGATTCTGTGACTTTTGGAAGGATAGAGCAGTCCTTCTCAAACTGTCTGTGGTAAAGGACCAGGCTTTTTGCTTTACAAATATCCAGTCCTTTGCACACTAAGAAGTGTTCCTGTTGCCCATGACAAGTGTGCAGTTCACACAGTATGCTGCCTGCTACGCAAGTTTCACCACACCTGAACTGACCAGACCCCTTTCAGCAGGATAAGTCCATGGATCATGCACTTGGATATCACAGCAATGTCAAAATGCTAAAAGGTGTTAGAAAGTTAGAAACTTTCAGTTTCTAACTCATCATGTTGTAGACTAGTAAAAAAAACTGTTCACGGACCAGTACAAGTCTTTGAACCTCCTGGAGTAGCACTGCTGGGGCCCTCCCCGGGCTCCATAGCTCCATCGGCCACACTGTTACATTTCTATACCTGTTCTCTCTCACATGAGGATTGCGTCCAGTGAACTTTTTTCTTTAGCAAGATATGTCACTGTAAGGATATTTATAGTATTTTTCTAGCCTTTTGTCTTGCTTAAAAATAACCTTCACAGAATTTAGGTGTAAGCTGTACGTGGAGTTTTTATGCTGCTCTCAAAAGGAGGTGCCCCTTTGTTCCAAAATTCTGTATGTTAGATAATAAATTTGTAGTTGTTTGGATGGTTTCATGAATTAAGACTCAAATTCATACAGAATTTGTGATAATGAGGACATTTTCCTGTAACTCTGGACCATCCTGGCAAGGGCACGAAGAGATGCTTACGATATGCTATAGAGATGGCTTTGGGGAACTTGGAAAAAACTGATGGCCCACAGTAAATGAAGTTGAGATGATAGGCCATATGAGAAATGATGAACAGACTTAGAGGAAGTGGGCATGCAAGAATGAATGTTTATTACACTGGAAAACCCACCGGCTGACCATGTTCTCAGGAAGGCCTGGGGACAGCTTTTTTTAATAAAGGAAAGGCACTAACGAATGGGTCACCGGTGTCTTTGAGAAGTTCAGAAGTGGCTGTCTCTGTGGGTGGAGGCTGATGGAAGGGGATGTTTAAGAACTGGTTTCCCCTGTAGCAGTGAGGATGATAGGATCCTGGCACAGCAGAGGCCAAGCGGCAACACTTCACTCTCAGAAGCGGGGTGGGTGGACTTCCAGAAGGGCAGCATGTTCAAAGTGGAGATGGCTAATGGAATGTGGGTGGGCCTAGGGACCAGATAAATGGACAGCCAAGAAAGGTGTTGATTTATATTTAATTAAGAGAGATCAAGAATGATTGAACAGAAGAAAGCGGTCAGTAACTTCAACAAAAAGTCAAAATTCCTTGCCAGTTTCCTAGGCCTGAGACAGTTCTCAGACTCAACCTATCAATTAAAAGATCCATTTACTTAGTTAACTGTGTATTGGGGGAGGATGACCTAAATTTTTTAAGTTGGAAAACAGGGATACTGGGTCTGAATTGACTCTGATACCCAGGGACCTAAAGCACCACTGCAGCGCTTCCCTCCCTACATCCCATCCACATTGCAATAAGGAAATATGGGCTCAGAATGGAGTGCTTGCCCAAGTCTGTCTCACAGTGGGTCCAAAAATCCACTTTATGGTCATTTTTTCAGGTTTCCAAATGTATAATCTGAATGGACATATTTGGCAGTTGGCAGAAAGCCCCAATAGAAGCCCCTGAAACTGTACCTCCACTTCTGCCAAGATAGAACATAAAAAATAACATCGCATTCTGGGGAAAATGGCAGTGATTAGTTAAATGCTTAAAAAGGTAGAAGGATGCAGGGGTGTGGGTTTCCATCATTTCCTCCTTTAGTTTCACCTGTCTGGTTCTTGCAAAAACTGGATTGCTGTGGACTACAGTAAACTGAAGTAGGTTGTTGCGGTACTGTGTTGGGTACTAGAGAAAGTTTTCTCTACTAGAGAGATGCTTACGATATGCTATAGAGATGGCTTTGTTTTCTCTACTAGAGAAAGTACCACAGCTTCTGTCATAGGTGTATGGTTATTAATATGTACTGTCTGATCTTTTACAGAAAGTTTGCTGACCCCATGATCTAGTGAATATGTTTTTCAATACCCATCAAAAAGGAGTATCAGAAGCAGTTTGCATTCACAAGTGATACACCAGTGTATATTCACAATCTTGATCTAGAGCTCTGTTAATTCTCCCCCATTGTCACAGTGTAGTCCAAAGGGAGCTGGACCATTCTACAGAATATCGTATTCATATGCTTTATTAAGCTTATGCTACTCAGGAAGTAGGAATATGCTAATCAGACCTGATGAACAAGCAGTGTCAAGTATTTTGGATTCCTTGGTGAGGGTGGAAGATAAATCCTGCAAAGCTACAGGGTCCTACCACATTGGTTAAGTTTTTAGGAGTCCAGTGATCTGGAGTATTCTGGGACATTCTCTGTAAAGTAAAGGATAACTTATTGCATCTTGTATCCTTTACTGCAAGAAAGAAGCACAGTGCCTTGGTAGCCCTCTTCCAGTTTTGGAGGCACTATATTCTGTACTTGGGAATGCAGGATAGGCCTTTGCAGCAGATCCAGGCTATGATACAAGCAGTGCTGCTGCATGAGTCATATGGCCTGGAAAATTCTATGGTACTAGAGGTATCTGCGGTAGGGAAAGATGATGTGTGGATTCTATGGCAATCCACAGTAGAGAGTTCCAGCATAGATCTCTCTGGTTCTGGAGTAACGTTATGCCATCTGCAGGAAAGAAAGTTTCATCATTTGAAAAGCATCTCCTAGCATATGATTAGGCCCTGATAAGGACTCAGTGCCTGACCACAAAATGTCAAGTGACTATGTGACCAGTTGCCCATATAGCCAGCTGGTTATTGTGGGACCTGCCAAGTCATAAGGTTGGGTGGATACAATAGCAATCCATCTTACAGTGGAAGTGGTACATTTGGGAAGAAGCCCAAACACACTTAGTGGGTACAAGTAAGTTAGAGCAAACAAGGGTCCCCAGACCTCTGTATTACCTATATCTGTTGCACTGATAGCCTTGTCGTAGCTCATGCCTGTGGCAATGTAAGAATTCCTGCAACCATTTGACAGAGGAGGAAAAAATCCAGGCCTGGTTTGTGGATGAGTTGGTTTGATAGGGCAAGACGAATAATGGACTACTGCTTCTCAACAGCCCCATCTAGAGTAGCTCTGAAAGTCGATGATGAGGAGAAATTCTCAACCAGTAGGTCTTTAGGCAATGGAGCTGATCATCCACTTGGTCTGGAAGGAGAGAAGTGGCCTGAGGCAAGAGTATACATTAACTCACAGTCGGTGGGCTGGTTGGTCAGGGGCCCAGAAAGTGCAAGATAGGAAAATGCGGGAGAAGGTCTGGTGAAGAGCATTTCAGTGGGTCTGTGAGAGTGGGACTTGTTAAAGTATTCACCAGAAAAGTGTTAACTAATAACCAAATGGACAGGACAATTTGGTCAGGAGCCTCACCTAGCCCCGTTCTTCACAGTGTGCTCATGAGGAGAATCACCTTGTTGGCAGAGATGGAGCTATTTATCCACCTGTTAGCACTGAACTCTACTCTTACCCAAGGCTGACTTAGCTCTTTTAAATGTCTTAACTGTCAGCTACAAAGAGCAATGCTGATGCCCTAGTTCAGTACCACTGCTCAAGAACAACCCGCCACCTGGTGGCAACAGTTCCATGCTGGAAAAGTCACGCTGACAGCTTATTCTGATCACGTATTTTTTAACTTTGCTTATCCTACCCAAAGTGCCTTAGCTACTAGTACTACCATCCAAAGACTCAGAGACGTTTGATCTACTGGTATGGGATCCTACATAATAATGCCTTGGAACAAGGGACCCATTTAATGACAAAGCAGGTGCGGCAATGGGGGCATGACAGTAGGGTATACTCTTCCTACCAAATACCTTTCCATCCAGAAGCTTCTGACTTACTAGAGCATTGGGATGGCCTTTGGAAGGTGTATTGGTGGTGCCAGCAAGAATGGGGTGCTGTCCTTTACAGTACAGTATAGACCTATACGACCATAATAGGGTGCTTTATCCTCAGTCCAAGGGCTCTGGGACCAAGGGGTGGAAATAGAAGTCACCCTGTTCAGCATCACTCCCAGTGATCTATTTGAGGAGTTTTATGTACCATCCCTGCAACTTTAAATTCTGTGGCTCTGGAGGTCCTGGTTTTGGCGGTGGGGTGGGGTGGGGTGGGAGATCCTTCTACGAGGCACAACATAAGAATCTCAAACTTAAATATGTGCTGTCTTCTGGTCACTTTGAGCTCCTAATGCCTGCGGACTATCAAGCAAAGAAGTTACCACACTGACTGGGAGGTAGGACTGCTGCTAACAGGGACACGGAGAGGAAAGTGTGTGATGCACATAGGATCCTTGAGATACCTCTTGGTCCTCCTGTACTCAGTTTAACTATAAATGAGGAAATCAACAATTACATCCTGATAAGGGCATGATCTCTAGGGGCTCAGAACCCTCAGGGATGAGGGTCTGGATTACTACTGGGTAAGCCATATAGACTAACAGAAGTGTTAGCCAATGGGGAGATGAATCCAGAATGGGTGCTAGAGAAGGGAGATAACATCATTTACAGCTTAGGGACCCCTCTTTTAAGTGTCCCCAGAAATTGTGATTAACCAGAATGCTGGAGAAACTGCCTTGATAGAATGAACTTGTATACAAAGCATGTGGATCTGAGCAGTGCTAGAAGTGGACTGTAGTAAGCATTACTGGTACCCTGTCTAGAATCTCTTTACTAGGAAGCGTAAAGTCTTGGCTGCTAATAGCTCACAGCTGCATCCTTTTGAGAATTGCCCTCTGTGCCGATGGAGCCACTGCTGGAAATTCCTGGAAGGTTATTCCCTCCCAGGGACAGCATCACAGACAATGGTATGATGCCAATTTCTGCAAAGAAGGCAGCTGGGATTCCGATAGAGATTGCATTATCAGTGATGACATGTAATTGGTAATTGTGTTATCAGCAAGTGATCCTTCCCCCTTTCCTCAAGGTGGGGCAAACGTGCCATGTATTTGCCAAGAGTTCCTGGTGGAGGGTAAACTTAGGAACCCATATCTTTACCTAACTTTTCCCCCTATCCTATCTTGCTTCCCTCACTCTGTTACAGGTTTTACTTAGGAGCACTCCCTCAACAAACCATTTGCACAGAATCCCTTTTTTGATCTCTGTTTCTAGGGAATCCAGCCTAAGACAGAACAGTGGTGTCAACTAAGAGATAAGAAATAGGAGAAGTTTGAGTTTGACAAAGGTAAAGCAAAGGTGAGTTCACTTTGGGAATGTTAAAGTACCAATGGCTGGAAGAGAAGGGAACATCCTCAACCTGATAAAGTGCATCTATGAAAAACCTACAGCTAACAATATACTTAATGGTGAAAGTCTGGGTACTTTTCCCTGAAGATCAGGAACAACACAAGGATATCAGCTCTCACTACTTCTAGTCAATATTGTGTTGGAGGTTCTGGCCAGGAAAGTTAGGCAAGAAAAAGAAAGAAAAGGCACTGAGATTGGAAAGGAAGAAATAAAGCCGTATTTGCAGATGGCATGATCTTGTATAGGAAATTCTAAGGACATAAGATGAATTTACAAAAATCCATTGTATTTCTATACATTTGGAATGAATGATCCAAAAATGAAGTTAAGAAAACAATCCTGTTCACAATAACATAAAAAAAATACTTGGGGGAAAAAGAGTACTTAGGAGCAAATTTAACAAAAGAAGTGCAAAACTATACTGTGAAAACTACAAAACACTGTTGAAAGAAGGAAGATCTAAATAAATGGAAAAGCATCTCATGTTCATGGAGCAGAATACTTAACATCATTAAGATGGCAGTACTCCCAAGTGATCTCAAGACTCAGTGCTGTCCCTATCAGAATCCCAGCCGACTTCTTTGTGGAAATTGACTAGGTAATTCTAAAAATCGCATGAAATTGCGGTGGACTCATAATAAGAAAACAGTCCTGAAAAGGAAAGGAGGCCTCAAACTTCCCGATTTCAAAACTTACTACAAAGCAGTGGTAATCGACATAGTGTGCTGTTGGCACAAGGACAGACACATACCAAGTGGAATAGAACGGAGAGTCCGGAAATGAACTCACCCATCTGTGGGCAACTGATTTTTGACAAGGGTGCCAAAACCAGCGGGGAAAGAATAGTCTTTTCAACGGTGGTACTGGGACAACTGGATAGCCAAAAGAATGAGCTCAGTCTTTACTTCACATTATATTAAAAAATCAAAATAGGTCAAAGCCTAAAAGTAGGCGCCTGGGTGGCTCAGTTGTTGGGCGTCTGCCTTCGGCTCAGGTCACGATCCTGGGGTCCTGGGATCAAGCCCCGCATCGAGCTCCCTGCTCGGCGGGAAGCCTGCTTCTCCCTCTCCCTCTGCCTCTCTCCCTGCTCATGCGCTCTCTCTCTCTGTGTCTCAAATGAATAAATAAAAAATCTTTAAAAAAAATAAATAAATAAAAATAAAATATATATACAGTGAGGGGCGCCTGGGTGGCTCAGTCGTTGGGCGTCTGCCTTCGGCTCAGGTCATGATCCCGGGGTCCTGGGATCGAGCCCCGCATCAGGCTCCCTGCTCGGCGGGAAGCCTGCTTCTCCCTCTCCCACTCCCCCTGCTTGTGTTCCTGCTCTCGCTATCTCTCTCCCTGTCAAATAAATAAATAAAATATTTAAAAAAAAAAAAAGACCTAAAAGTAGTAACTAAAACCGTAAAGCTCTTAGAAGAAAACAGGGGTAAAACTGTCATAGCTTTGGGCTTAGCTAGGGATTCTTAGGTATGGCACCAAAAAGCATGAACAACAAAAGGAAAAAAAGATAAATTGGACTTAATCAAAACTAGAAAGCGCGTTTCAAAGGACACCATCAAAAATGAAAACCCACAGGATGGGAGAAAATATTTGTAAATCATATACCTGATAAGGGACTTGTATCTAGAATATATATTCTTAAAACTCGGTAATAGGCAATTTAAAAATGGGCAAAGGATCTGAATAGACATTTCTCCAAAGAAGACAAAAATGTCCAATAAACATGTGAAAAGTGCTTGACATTGTTAGTCATCAGGGAAGTGCAAACCAAAATCATAGATACAACTTCCCATCCACTAGGATGGCTGGAAATAAAAAGTTAGATAATCAAATATTGGCCAGGATGGGGAGAAATCGGGACCCTCATACACTGCTGGTGTGAATGTGAAATGGTGCAACTGCTTTGAAAAACTGTCAGTTTCTGAAATGATGAAGCAGAGTTAACCACTTGACCCAGAAATTCCACTCCTAGGTATATATCCAAGAGAAATGGAGCATGTGTCCACACAGAAACTTGTACATGAATTTTTATAGCAGCATTATTCATAATAGTCTTAAGAAACAACCAAACTTGTCCCATCAGCAGATGAAGGGATACACGAGATGTGGGGTATATTCATACAATGGAACAATATTTGGTTATAAAAAGGAATGGAATACTGATACGTGGATGAACTTTGAAGACATGCTAAGTGACAGAAACCAGTCACACACAAAAATACAATTTCATTCATATGGAAGTCCAGAATAGGGAAATCCATAGATACAAAGTAGTTAATGGTTTCTTGGGGCTGGAAGGGTATGGGGAGATAGGGGGTAATAGCACTGGGTACCGGGTTTCTTTTTGAGATGATGAAAATGGTTGGAAATTGACTGTGGTGATGGTTGCACGTATCTGTGAATGTACTAAAAGCCATTCAATTGCACACTTTGGGTGAATTGTATGTGAATTTCATTTCAATAAAGCAGTTTTTAAAAAAATGCCATTGGCTATCAGGTATGTGAGTCTAAAGCTTGAAGGAGAAGCCTGGATTGGCAATAAAGGCTTTGGGATAGGGATGGTAGTTTAAACTGTGAGAATGAATAAGATCACTTTGGAAGAACATGTAGAATGAAGAGGAAGAGCAGTTCGTGAAATAAATTGTCAAGAGATATAAATAGAACTATGAAGGACATGTCACAGAAAGCTGTGAGAATGAATATTTAGAAGGGGTAATGATCATCACAACCTCAAACGCAATAGGAAAGCCCAAAATAAGAAAGAAGATTTGGTGGTAAGAGCAATGGTGTCCATCGAAGCATAGTAACCAGAGTAAGCATAGAAACCGGATCACACAGTGGGAGGTTTTTATTTCCATAGCTCCACTAAAATCACTCTTGTTGAGGTCTTAACCTCCATGTTTCCAAACCCAGTGGTCAAGTTTCAGTCATCTTAACCTCAAACTCTTAAGAATGACAGTTGATAGTGCCCTTCTTGAAACATTTAAAACATTTGTTTTATAAGACCCCTTACTCTCGGGTTTTAAATTATTTCCTGGGGGCGCCTGGGTGGTTCAGTCGTTAAGCGTCTGCCTTCGGCTCAGGTCATGATCCCAGGGTCCTGGGTTCGAGCCCTGCATCAGGCTCCTTGCTCTGCGGGAAGCCTGCTTCTCCTTCTCGCACTCCCCCTGCTTGTGTTCCCTCTCTTGCTGTCTCTCTCTCTGTCAAATAAATAAAAATAAAATAAATTCTATTTCCCGGTTGCTCCTTCTAAATAAATTTTGCTGGATTCTTTTTACGTCCTGACCTTTACTAGTTGGAGCACCGTGGGATTAGAGGGTCCAGCCTATATATATAAACTGTTTATCTTTTCTTCCACATGAAGTGCTCCCCACTCCGTGATGATATACATCGTTTATACCTTAATGACTCCCCAGTTTATACCAATTGTCTTCTATGAGCCTCAGATTCATATTTCAATTGTTTACTCAGTAGCTCCATTTGGAAATCTAATAGGCACCTCCAATTTAACATGTCTAAAATAGAACTGGACATTTTTCCAAAAAAAACCTCTCCTCCTGCTCCCCCCTCCTGCCTGGAGTTCTATCTCAGTAAATGGCATTACTATTTATCCTGTCGCTCAAATAAAAAAACCTGAGATAGCTTGACTATCTTGCACTCCATACTCAAATCTATGAGCAAATCACCTCTGCCACCTTCAAAGTATGTCCTGAATCCAACCACTTCCTATCATGTTCACTGCAACACTAGTCTTGCACATCTTTTGCAATAGCTTCCTGTCTTTCAGCTTCTATTTTGCCTCCCTGCAGGCAGTTTTCAAAGGAGCAGCCAGAGTAAATCTCTTCACTTATAAATCAGATCCTGTCACTTTTTTACTCAGAACCCTCCATGGCTTTCTAGCACTCTTTGGAGATAAAATCCAAAGTCCTCTCCTTGGTCAGTAAATCTGGGAGTGATCCGGCTCCCATCGTGTATCTCCAAACTAATTTCCTATCTGCTCTTTTGCCACACTGGCTTCCCTGCTAATCTTTGGATACAGCAAGCACACTCAAGCTTCAGGTCTTTTTTACATTATTGTTCCCTCTGCCTGGAAGGTTCTTTCCCCTGTGTATATGGTTCACTCTCTCACTTCAAATCTTTATTCAAATGTCACCTCAGCAGAGGGCCTTTCCTGAACCCCCTCAGTAAAAGAGCACACCTACTCAGGTAAACCCTGCTTTATTCT
This sequence comes from Neomonachus schauinslandi, assembly GCF_002201575.2. Taxonomy (NCBI): domain Eukaryota; kingdom Metazoa; phylum Chordata; class Mammalia; order Carnivora; family Phocidae; genus Neomonachus; species Neomonachus schauinslandi. The sequence continues at coordinate 4,707,599 of NC_058408.1, read as the reverse complement.
CCACTGGTCTTCATAACTTTAATATTATTGTCTGTGTGATCCTGTCTTCCCCTTTCACCCCAACCTCTGCCCTGGGAAATAAGTTCTGTGAATGCAGGAATCTTGGTTTGTTTTTTTTTTATTGCTTCAGCCCCAGTACCTAGAACAGGGCCTTACACGCTATGGGAATTCAACAGATGTTGACAGAGTGAATGAAAGAACGGATAGAACGGTACGGCATCAGACAGCTACTTTGTGCTCTGGTCCTCTTCTAGAGGTTTGGGGTTACAAAGGTGAGAAAGATACAGTCCCTGCCATTATAGAGTTCATATTCTAGTAGTATACTTAGATTACAGATACATAATTATAGGTTAAATGTTCACAGGTAAAAAATGTTAGGAAAAAAACAATGCAGAGTAAGAGGACAGAGGAGGATGGTGGTGTAGAATATCATTTTAGTTGGAATAGTCTAGAGCTGCCTCTCAGAATAAGTAGGATTTCAGTAGAGATCTGACTGAGTGGAGAGAGCAAGTCTAGTAAAGAGCTGGTACATGAGTATCCCAAGAATAGGGAACAAATGCAGAAGCCTTAAGGGTGGATCATGCTTTGGCTGGAGTTAAGAGTGGAGAACGCCAATAAGGATAGAGCAGAGTTAGGTAGTAAGGGAGGAGATGAAATCAGAGAAACGTGCCACAACACCTAAGGCCCTCGTTGGAAGCCACTGTGATCTCTTTGTGTGCGTGTGTGTGTGTGTGCGCGCATGTGTGTGTGAAGGGGAAGATTTGGGGTAATAATATGGGTTGTGGGGTAATAATATGACCTGACTTAAATTTTAAAAGGTCACAGTGGCTGCCTTCTGTTTAACTGGCAGGTCAATAGTGAAAGTAGACAAACCAGCTAGGTGTCCAATCCAACAGTCTAAGTAATACATAATGACCTAATAGTAGATGATAGCGATAGAGGAGGTGAAAGGGGTCAGATGATTGCACCCTGGCCTGGTCAAAAATCCCCGCGCCTGGCAGCCACCTTTCCAGACTTCTGCAAGCTTCCTTTAGGTGTCAGAACGGAGCAGAGCGCACAGCACCAAGCCCATTCTGGGGAACCCACAGCACACCACCCCCTTCGGAGAAACAGCCTCTGGAATAGCTCGGCTGCACCTTAAGCTTCCGAATCCCTTCTTTTAATTGGAAAATGGGGGAATGGAAGCTCTCGGGAGGAAGCGGGTCTCGAAGGTGTAAAAACCACTGAAGAAAACCAGGTCCTCAAAGGAAATGGGGTTTTCAGAGGAAACCCGGCGACGACTGCTTGTTTCCAGTATTCAAAAGCAGGGCAAAAATGGAGGCCGCCCAGGAAGCTGCCCGCCAGCCCGCCAGCAATGAAGTTTATTTAGATCACACCACCACAAGTCCGGGAGGTCCCTAACTCGCATCTGTTTTCATTGCGCGAGGAAAACGAGCCCCTCGAAACACGCGGCGAAAACAACCTCGCCTCCCGGGAGTGCGCACGCGCCCCTTGCTCTTTCCGTTGGCCCTAAGCCCCGCCCCTTCTGCGTCCTCCGAGGAGGGTTGGGAGCGGAGAGCTCGCGCGACCACTCTTCCCTCAGTCTCCTCCAGCACCTCGTCGCAAACGGGGCCGAAAAGCGTGGCGGCGCAGGCGCAAGCGCCGAGAGCGGAGGCGGTGGTGGTGGCGGCCGCTGGCCAGTGTAAGATGGCGGCGGCGTTGGTGGCGGCAGTGGACGGGGCGGCTGGGCCTGGAACAGTCGGAGCAGCCGCTGGCAGAAGGATGACCCAAGACGGGAAGCGGGCTGCTGAGCCTCGCCGGCTCCCGTGCTTGTAACTGCCCCAGCCGGACACCCCCCCCTTGACCTACCCGGTCCGTGTCTCGTTCCGGCTTGGCCTGACCCCCTCGCCCCTGGCCCGCTCCCCGTCAGGATAGGTTGGATTCCTTGCCCAAGCTCCCGGGGCTCAGGTCTTTTCCTGGCCCTGAGCCGAGTCTCCGCCGGGAAGACTGACTGCCCTTGCCTCAGGTCAGCCCTGGGGTTGCCCCTAAGAGCCTGCCCCGCAGTCCACAGGGACGTCTTTGCCCCTGGGGTGACCCGTTTGTGTGCGCGTTTTTACCCCTTAGACTGGGGGAAGCGGTCGCCCTGCGTCTCCCCGCGTCTCCCCGTCACTCGGGGCCACCGCGCAGTGTGCCCCCTCCCCCATCCCGAGTCCTCGGGCCCAGCACCTTGTACGGAAGGCCGAGGTCCAAGTCAGTTGTTGCCGTCTGCTCTTGTTCCCCTTGTAATACAATTCTCGCAGCTTCCTTCCCCTCACCCCCAGATCTTCCAGGGCACCGCAGAACCGTACCATTTGCTCCCTGTTAGTTGGAAAGCATCTGGTGGCTTGAATTTCTGACTCATATGATTGTTGCTGAAGTCTCTGTAAACAAACCGGCACTAGCGCTATCACATTCTCTCCGGGATTTCCCCCTGCCGTGTGGCTTCTTGTTGAGAGGTTTGGTTATGGGTTAGCGTTGGAAAGATTCCGGTTTTCCTTTTAAATGACTTTTACGTTTTAGTGGAGCCGGGAGATTACTTGCCTGGTTCATTTTATTTCTGTGACTGTGGGTTCTTTGTTCAGTAGTTAAGAGTTACTCTGGTTTTAAATCATACTGAGGAGGTCTGAAGAGATTCTGAAATGTATTCGTAAATATTTTTATTATGTTTGGTAGAGGTACTTGTGCCATTTAAACTTTAACTTTTCTCAGCCCTTCAGTGAATCAACAGACCTATTTTCTCAGGAGCTCAGCCTGGCCCTACTTCAGTGATAAAGAAGGAAAGGTGAGTAGGAGTTGAAGGCATTTAAATTCCTGAGGCCAAGACAGACCCTACCCTGATGCTCAAGTGCTGACCACTAAAGTCATAAAATTCCTACCCCAGTATCCCAGAGTTGGGGTATTGTTCTTGGCTGTGTTCCACTCTGGTTAAATTACTTTGACAAGTTTTATTGTCTGTGGGCGTCTTGACTTTCTGTCCTAAACTATTGCTGTGTATCTTCAAATAACTCCATTTAAGCCTAGAAGTGAGTGTGTCTCCCTCTTCCTTTATTCCTTTGCCTTGTGTGTTGCCTTTGTGTGGATCATGTTTCTTACATTGTTAAAAGCTGGGAATTCGTTTGCCTGAGTTCTGTTCAGCCTCTTGTCAAATCAAGTCTCTTCCCTTCTCAGGGCTTTGGACTGTTGTTTCTGTTTAGAGGAGAATCCAGCTGCTTGTCACTAAAAGCTGGTAAGTGATGCTGCTGTCAGTTGGTGTCTGAGTTCAGTCTACCTCAGAATTCCAACTTTTCAGGACATAGTAGTAAATTCGGGGTTAAAAAAAAAATTGGCTGCTCTTTTATAGCTGCTCTGAAGAGTTTTTGGTGAGCAGAGGAATCATCCTGTGCATTTAGCAGCATGGGCCAGGGCCAAAGAGGGAGTACTAACTCCCTACAAGTACTGAACATACTTGTAAATGTAATCTTTGTAAGACTCTTAGGTTTCTGGTAGCAGAGAATAGTGCTGTGGTTGACGTCCGTGGGATGTGACAGAAGAGCTGAGTGGCTCTGGAAGGTAGGCCTGGCTGATTCTTAATACCTTTATAATATGTAGTAGGTAAAGGTTGAGTGTGACACTGGTAAGTTTTGTTCCTCATGGTGTCCTGATTAGAAAATGAACTGGAATAAGATTATTATTGGTGGCATGTATGTGTATCAGTAAGATGTAAAGATATAATACAGCTTTGAGAGCTGGACAGACCTGGGTTTAAATACTAAGATTTATTGGCCATGTGACCTTGGGCGAGCTACTTAAACTTCTCTGACTCTTAATTTCCACATCTCTAAAAGTGGGATAACGCCACTTACCTCTTGGGGTCATTGTTAGTATTGTATGAGGGAACCTACATAAAGCTGTTAAATGCCTGACATAGACATTTAAAAAAAAATGTTTTCTTTACACATCGTTGCTATGGCCTTGAGTAAGGTATGCATTAGTCTACACTTCTTTTTTTCTCTTTAAATCATTTTTAATTGGTCAGCTTAGATGTATGCTTTGTGGGTACACACCTAGAGTTATTTTCTGAACATGACTGAGGTACGTGTTTTGGGGGTTCAAGGTCAGAGGACAGTGGAAATATTAGTTGTCAGTCTGTGTATATCTCTAAATGCATTCTTAGACTAAACATCAGTACCTCTCCATAGTTCGTTGCTTCCTTCCTCCTGGTCTCTGTTAGCACATCTGATCAGCGTTGACACAAGGATTGTAATTCCTTCCCTTGCTGCTTCAGTGTTGTTCACCACCTCTGCTCCAGCTACCCGTTATGCTTTTTCCTTTTTGCCTTGAAGAGAATACATTTCTTCCAAGCTATTGGGCTCTGCAGTGATCCTCATCAATAGATCATCAGAGAACTAGACCATGAAAAGGTCTCCTTGTTCTTGGAAGTGAGTCTGGGCTAGGGAGCAGGGAGTGCAGAACATTTTAATTCATCTCCCTAGCTGGACCATCTTAACAATATGATGGCAAAGATGCAGGTTTTTAACCTTCTCTTATTGGCTTTTCTTCTCCATCTTTTTGGGGGAGGTAAGGGCACATGAAAATTAAAAGTGTTGATAATATTGCAGTGAAATCAACTGTATTCATTTAGGCCACTGATCAAATTAGAGTTTATCAGCTTTCATTACCACCATCCAGGGTCTAAATTCTCCTATTGAAAAGTAGACTTTTGGATTGAGGGTTTTGAGGTGGGCTGAGAGTGCATTTTTATTATTTGTGTTTTTATGAGATCTGGAGATCTGTGTTGGGTGAGGGGTGGGGTTGGGAGGAGAAAAGCACATATGTTGAAAGAGGCATAACTTTGTTCCTCTCTGTGTGCTGGGTAAGAATCCCTCCTCCCCCAGGGGTTTCACATTCTGAGCTCCAGGTGACATCTTTGTATACAGTGAACCAGTATTCTTAGTCTCTGGACCACAACTGTAAAATTCTTAACCTTTCTGAAGATATTTTATGTTTCAGGGCGTTGAATAAGAATTGTCACATCTTATTAGGAAGTATTTCCTAGTATGGCTGAAGTGGGAGGCTAGGTTTGCTTGTGACCTTAATTCCCACCGCCAACCTGACAGGGCATTTTATACAGCGGTCTGTGGAATGTATAGAAACCAGTACCAGTGCTGTGATCCTTAGTGTTGACTAGGATCAACCTAAGACAGAAGCTTGTCTTCAGAGAGAGCTAAAAGAAAGCAGCCTTTTTGTTGCCAGTTTAAAACAATACTGACATTTCAAGAGCAAAAGGACTCTAGGAGAAGACGTTCTGCAGAAGTGCGCTCTGTTGTGGGAGACAGACCTTCAGATTTTCATGCTCTTGGTCCTGTGTTCTAGCAGGTGAGTTACAGGCTTTTAACATCATGAAGCGACTAATTAAACTTTGTTTTCAGGAGATAGATTTGTTTCTGGATTGTTTCTACTGTAGAAAAGTTATTCTAAACCTGTCTGGGAATGGTGCAGATTATAAAAGACAGAGTTATCCAAACAGAGCTTTTTATTGCATGACATTGGTGTTTAAGTTAGTTTTTAAGATTGAATTAGCTTTTTCTTTTTTAAAAAAGCAAATTATCAGTAAGCCAAGGTAATCTACTTACTGTCACCCAATCTGGAACCCAGGCAGCTAACTGAAAGAATTGAATCAGCAACAGACGTGGAGGTGGTGACATGTGTATGTTAATATCAGAGACAGATGCCAGTGATTTTAGCTTAGCTTTGCAGTAATATTGAAAACTTTTCGTCTTAATGTTTTTGTGAATAAAATAGAGAAACTTTGTCACTGTTAAGATTGGTCAGAAGTTCTTGTTTCCTTGATTCAGTTATTTTCTTGGAGAAGAAAGTCCTTGAAAGGTCTTTGAAAGTTAGTGTGTAATGAATTTTGTGAATTGGTCACACTTCTTTACAGCAGGCTTTTATCTCTGTCTCCATAGGACATAGTTTCTGGGCCAGAAGCCCACTTTCTCAAGTACTTGCCTTAACCTCTGGAATGTGTATGCTAAAGATAAATTAATGAACTGAGCCTGCTCTGAGTTTGCAGATAGGGCATGGGGAGTGATTAATATGACAAAGATGGCATCTTATTACTGAAATGTATGTCTAATGGATTGTGTTGTTGCAAACATTTTTAGTATCGCATCTGAGAGGTTAGGTATTTGCTCTTGCCCTCTGATGATACTATTTAAGGAGGTCTGTTGAAGTTCTAATGCGAAGCATCCATGCTTGCCTCTCATGTCCTTTTGTTGTTGTTCTTGGTTTTTCTTAGCCATCTGGAGATCTGTAGGCTTCACCTCTGGTGGTAGCCAGGAGGCTATATTCCTCTAGTGTACTTTAAGCCTTGCCACATTATCAGACATGTTTCTAACCTTATTTAGGACCCAGCGTTAGACTCTGTCCTCTCACCTGGTGCAGGTAGGAGGGCACTTCTTGATGTCTTTAGCCTTTCTGTTTTTATTGTTTTATTGTCAGTTGTATCTTTGGAGTGCCACACTTCTGTGTCCTTTCCAGTGATTAAAGAAAAATGTGAAATGTGAGTGGTAAAAACTGGTAATGGGGTCTGGATTCTGATGTAAACGTGAATCATTTCATTGTGGAAACAGAGTGGAGTTTCCTTAGAAATGACTTTTCCTTAGAATCATTTAAATTGAGGTAAATGGGCTTAAATATGGCCATAAAAAGTTCCTTAGCTGTATTGCTGCTGACAGCACTTAAGAGTTAGCATGCATTCCTAACATATTCTGAAATACCGTTATTAGGATTAAAGCCAATAAACTATAAACAGAGGGCATTTGGTATTACCAACAGGGAGAGAAGGCATTCATCCAAAGGAGGAATGAAGTTCCTTGTTCGTAGTATAGTTGCTGCAGGAATTCCTTGTTTTCTTCTTCATCATCTGTGAGGATTGCTTTGAAGTTCTCGGCTATCCAGTGAACCTTCAAGAGGGAGAAGAACTGAAAGAGTGGGAGGCTTATATTTTGGGCACCTGGGTATATTGCTTTACCGTAGTTCATAGAGCATGAATGTGCTCAAGAGATACTGACAGAGCTCTCTGATTCTTTAAGAGGCCAGTGAGAGCAGGGAAGCAGATTTTACAGACTTGGAACTGTGTCCTCGGTTGTGTACAGTGTTTGAAGGATTGTTGCTGAGTGGTGAAGCCCAGGCTTCTCTAGGAAATGCAGTCTGGAAGCAGAAATGAGAAGCTAGATTTTGTACATGTTTGCAAAAATGTTGTCTCTAATTCTCTAAACCAGCTCCTGCAGGGTAATGGTATTGTCTCATTTTATGGAAGGAGAAACAGACTTAAGTGGTAGAATCAGAATTCAAACCCAGGTCTGACTGACACCAGAAACCCTTTTTTATTATACCTTGCGCTGTCTTTAGAAACCTGGGCGCTTCAGTGCCAACTGATAAAACAAATGAGTTGAAAGGAAGAGTTCAGTATGTCTTATAAAAGCATATGTAAAATATAAAAGGTCTGTCCACGTGACAGTATGAATAAAAACATTTCTGAATTGTTTAAGCATGGGTCTCAGGTTGTGATTAATTGGTAGGCTAATGAGTTTTTTAAGGAAAGAACTTTAATGGATGTAACTACACTGAAGGAGATAACTGGATCCTTTTTTGATCCTTGAAGAGGGAGAAAATGGCGTTCTCCCTCCACACCGGAGGTAACTCCACAGAACACTGTTCTGATTCTCAGAGCCTTTCCTCAATCTGCCTCTTTCTGTACTTATCTGAAGCATTTGAAACGTGGATGGTCCCCACCTTCTTGAAACCTTTTTATCTCTTGACTTCCAAGATGTTTGACACTCATTATTCCTTCCACTCTCCCGCGTGTTTTTCGGTCTCCCTTTTATTTCTTTTCCTAAGGGTAGGTGTTCCGAAGGATTCTTTCCTTGGACTCTTTCACCTTTCTTGGGTACTTAAATTTTTGGTCTTTTAGTGAGGTATAACTTACAAGGTGGTTGATTTTGAAGCCTCTCTGTACAGTAATTCCCAAGTCCGTATCTCTGACCCTAATTTCTCAAATTTCAGATCTACCTTTGTTTTCCACTACCTTCCTGACATGTCAACTTGGATTTTAAACATAATCAAAATCAGATTAATCTCTTCTCCCACACATGCCAGCTTCTCATTTATGACATTGATTTCCCCCGGGCACCCCGACTCAGACTTGTCTTCTTGATTTGGGGGGGGGCGCTTCGTAACTACCGTTGAACCAGGTACGGTCCGCTCTGCTTCGGCAGCATCCTCCATATCCGTTCCCTTCTTCTCATTTCCTCAGCCAGCAGCCTCAGACAGGCGCTCAGTGCTTTTTACCTTAACAACTGGAAGGTTTTAAACTTGTTTCTTCTTCCTTTTCTGTCCATTTCAGTCCTATCCTTGACAGAATCATTTTCCTGAGCACCCCCCATGCACCTTCTTAACTGATCAGCGTGTGCACCCCACGACCCAGCCCAAACAGACTTGGACATACCAGGGTTTTCATCTTCCCTGTATTTTCTCATCCTTGTCCTGGTCTTTATCAGCTTTACCCACTGAAATCCTATCCCCCCTTCAAAGCTGAGTTTATCTTTTTTTATGACACTAATGCTTGTGTCACTTCTGTCATCGTTGTATATACTCATTTTCCCTAATTGATGACTGGCTTCAGAGGGGATTAGGACTGCCTTGGATGTGTTTGTACCTCCTGGGTTGCCTCGTAGGTTGTTGCAGGACCAGCTTGTCTGTGTATAGATGGGCCACTGGGGGGTGCCAGAGGCCTAGAGTTGGATGAACAAGGGCAGCTGGAGGGCTGTACAGTTAGGTTGCCCCGTGCTGTCAGATCTTCTGCACAACACGAATAGAGATTAATTTTCCTGATCCAGAAACATTTATAGTTTCTTTCTGCTCCTCTCTCCAGTCAGTGTACCAGAGGAGACAGTGTAGGATATTCACCTTCTCTTAATACTCAATAGAGAGTGGCCTAGAACTAAAGGCCTATCCCCCTGTAAACATGTTGTATATAGTATGAGTTTCAGTTTCCTTGGGGTTATCCTTTGAATTTCAGTGCCCGCGGTTCTCTGATTAATAAACACCATACAGTGGGAGTGTGGCTTGTGGCGGGAGTCAGGAAAGTTGGCTAGAGGAGCTGTTTATTGTGAAGTAGAGAAATAAGGTGAGGAGAATGAATTTAAAATGAGCCATTTCAGCTTGAAAACCACAATTGGGGATGGGGAAAGTAGGACTGGTCGATTCCAGATGGACCACAGAGCCCAGGGCAGAAAGGCAAGTTTGTCCTGTGGATGGAGATGGGCCCTGAACAGCTGTCCTGTTATGGGTGTGTTGGGACGTCTGTCCTCCCAAGAGGAGCCAGACACTGCGTGACTCTCAGATATCTGTTCTAATAATAGAAGTATTTTCTACCACCATTTTTCAGTTTCAGAGGAGATTCTAAAACTTTGTCCACTTTAACTTTGGGGGTTGATGTAGGAGAGCTGGGCACTTGAGTTGCAGAGGTGTGCCAAGCCAGACTGCTGGGCTTATGTAAGTCATGGGGACTCACGGGGTGGGTGAGCTCGGGTCTTAGTAAAAGGGATCAGGGACTGTAATGTTTGTAGTTGTTGATGCTCCCATCAGACCTGAACTGAGGAAGAATTATCACACCCATTTTCCTAGACCCCAAGGGAGTTAAAATGAAAATTTGAGAGAAATTTAAAAAATAAAATTAAGAAGCATTAAGTATACAAATTAGCAGTACAACCACAGAACTGTTTTGAACTACTTTAAGCTCCCAGTACTTTTAGTTGTCACCAAGACGGTGGGATTGGAGTCTTTTTATAAGTTTAGGATTCATCCTGTCTTTCATGGCGTTGCTGGTAAATCACAGGTGGCTTTGGTTGCAGCCAAACTCCTCCTGTACTTTATTTTTCAAACAAGCACTGATGTTTTGCTCTCATTTACTGTGGCATATTGACCACTTGAGCTAACTTCTGTTAATAGTCACAGTGTTGAGAATTTAGTATTTTTAATTTTATTCTAATTATTATTATTTTTTTAAGTAGGCTCCACGCCATGCCTGGCATTTGAGCCCAGCACAGGGCTTGAACTTGCGACTCTGAAATCAAGACCTGAGTGGAGATCAAGAGTCGGATGCTTAACCAGCTGAGCCACCTGGGTGCCCCAGCCCTGAGAATTTAGTTTTTTTTTTTTTTTTAAGATTTTATTTATTTATTTATTGGACAGAGAGAGACACAGCGAGAGAGGGAGCACAAGCAGGGGGAGTGGGAGAGGGAGAAGCAGGCTTCCCACCGAGCAGGGAGCCTGATGCAGGGCTCAATCCCAGGACCCTGGGATCATGACCTGAGCCAAAGGCAGACCCCTAATGACTGAGCCACCCAGGCACCCCGAGAATTTAGTATTTTTAATTTTAATTGTTGGGCTTTGGCCATCATTTAACGCTTTGCCTGACTTCTTGAGGTATCATTTATATACATGTAAAATTTACACGTTTTCTCAGTGACTCATTCTGTGGATTCTTACAAACATGTAGTCACATGACACCACCAAGATCATAGTCATAGAACATTTCCATCACTTCCAGAAGTTTTCTTACGCCTGTTTGCAGTCAGTTCTCTTCCCCGACCAACCATGTTCTGCTGTCTGTCCCTATAGTTTATTTTTTTTTAGCATGTCCCATGAATGGAATCATTACGTAGCTGTTAGAGTCTTGCTTCTTTGACTCAGCATGACATATTTGCCACTCATCCGCATTGCTTTGTGTATCAATAATTTGTTCCTTTTTATTGCTCAGTAGTATTCCACTGTGTGGCTAGACCACAACTTACGTATTATCCATGACCTGGCAGAAGAACATGTGATTGTTCCCAGTTTTTGGTGAATCTAAATAAAGCCACTAAAGAAAACATTCACCTATAGGTTTCTGGGTGAACATATATTTTCATTTTTCTTTTCTTTTCTTTTTTTTTTTTAAAGATTTTTATTTATTTATTTGAGACAGAGAGAATGAGAGAGACAGAGAGCACATGAGAGGGGGGAGGGTCAGAGGGAGAAGCAGGCTCCCTGCCGAGCAGGGAGCCCGATGCGGGACTCGATCCCGGGACTCCAGGATCATGACCTGAGCCGAAGGCAGTCGCTTAACCAACTGAGCAACCCAGGCGCCCTATTTTCATTTTTCTTGAGTACATACCTGAGTGGGATTCCTGGGTTATATGGTAAGTTTGTGTTTGACCTTATAAAAAACTGCCAGACTGTTTTCCACGGTGACTGCCATTTTGCATTTCTACCAGCAGCATGTGGGACTTTAGTTGCTCCCTTCCTTGTTAGCACTTGATAAAGGAAACTTTCATTGTTATTATTTTAATAAGTTTTAGCCATTCTAATAGGCGTATAGAGGTTTATTGTAGTTTTAATTTGCATTTCCCTAATGGCTGATAACGTTGAGCATCTTTTCAGGTGATTGTTATTTAGCTATGAGAAGTAGATTTGGGCTGCTGCCCTCTATGAAATCCGTCTTTTGCAGATATTTTCTTCCAGTCCATAGCTTGTCTTTTCATTTTCTTAGTAGTGTCTCTTGAAGAATAAATTTTTATTTTGATATGTCCCGTTATTTAATTTTTTCTTTCACGGTTTGTGTGGTTTATTTATTTATTTATTTATTTATTTTGAGTCCTTAAATATTTGCCTAACCTGTATCACAAGCATTATCTTCTTTGTTTTCTTCTGGAAGTTATATTGTTTGAGCTTTTACATTTAGATCTATGATTCATTTTGAGTTAGTTTTTGTATATTGTACAAGTTACAAGTCAAGGTTTCTTGTGTTCTTTTTTCCTTGCCGTTTTTCCCTTTTTCTTTTCTTGTCTTTTTTTTTTTTTTTTTTTTGCATTTGGATGTCCTGTTGCTCTGGTGTATGTGGTCTCTTACACAAATCTTTAATCAATATTAGGAAAAGAAAGCAGCCCCAGTAGTTTTAAACAAGACATGTTTGGTACCTCTTCCACAAAGTACTTTTATACTTTGTGTTACCTGCCCCTTTGCTTGGTTTTTAGTTAATAATTTGTCATATATTTGGTTAAAAATTTAAAGCCTTTTTATTGACACAAGAGAAATCTAGGTCACTGGAATTTCTAGGGTAGAAATTAAAATGGCACTTGAATCTTTTTTCCCCCATCCCCCAATAGTTTACTCTTTAACCTTCAGTTTGGCAGGGGTTATGGTTATTTTTAGAGTGTAGGCAGTAGAGCTAATCTAATTAAACTCCCCCAGCTACCTGGGACAGTGAGCTCATCAGCTCTTCCAGGCTCAGATTGGTTTGCTCTGGACTGGATTTTACATGGAAATTGATCAAGGTAAAAGCAGTGGATTTGTTGGGAATGTAGTGCATTAAAGAATGAAGAAGCTAATTTATGTTTGGGTCAAGTATGGTCCCTAACTTCTGATTGTAAAATAAGGTTATATTCTTTGGTGATGAAAGAGATTCTCAAATGGTTCCTATACTTGAGACCAAGGGCACCGTCATAGCATCTTGCCTATTTTAATTTGGATACTTTAATTCCTGCCCCAGAGTTGAGATGGTTTTAAATTTCTTCATTCTGATAGAAATGTATACGATAAGAATAACAGGTCATTTCCAAAGTGATTGTATTTTATTGCCATCATTTCTTGGCTTTTTGAAAAAGTGGTCCTCCAAAGGGGGAGGGTGTGCACCCCAAGGGGCATTGAAGATGGTCCAGTAATGTATAGAAAAAGAACGTTGGAATTTGTTTTTTTTCTAGAAAAATTAAACTTAGTATTTAATGTGACTTGATTAGATATACATATTGAAGATTCATGGTAAAACTTTTCACTGATCCGGGTTTATAATCCGTTTTGAGACCACTGCTCCAGAGCATCCTGCTGCAGAACTTCTAACATATAATTCTACTTACCTGTACCATCTTGGAATTACTAATACTAGCTTACAAAAAAAAGAAAAGGAAGTCTAGAGAAGGTTAAGTAGCTCATTCATGGTCAGAAAGGATACTAATGGCTTAGCTGATATTACAACCCTGGACTAATTTTCAGTCTAGAACTAATTTTGCTAAACTCTCTGGCCCCTAAAATGTGACCTTTAGAAGCTCTCTGCCTACCAACTCTGTGATTAAACAGGGTTGGCATGAGCATTCACAGGGTTGTCCCTGTTTCTGAATTTAGCAATACATTCTGTCAATTTTTCTTCCTCAAAAAGAAGATCTCTTTTTGTAAGAACCTTAAACCACTTTCCCCAGAAGAGAAGCTCTGCAACCTCTCAGTATGGGTTGAACCGTATGGCTCTGCTTTTCCCACCTCTCAGGGCTGGGAGCTCTGGCTCCTCCTGGTCATGGAGGCTGGGAGAGCAAATGGATTCTCTAGCGCCTTATGTGTCTGTGGCTCAGGCAGTCTGGGCTTCTGTAGGAATTGATGCAGTTCAGTTTTGAGCAAGGGTCTCTGGAGCCACTTTTTTCTTTGGAAAGTGATAATGGTGGGATGGACAGTATGGTATGGTTGAGAGTTTTGCTTCTGGAGGTGAGGAAACATCAGATCTCTCTCAGTTGACCGGAACGTGTGCTTATGACCTGAGTCTTTACTCTTAACAAAGTAGTGCGCTTGTTTTCCCCACCTCACAGGACTTTTGCAGTTAATGTAATTAACTTAAACCCTCGGTGGGGAAGAAGATATTGCCGAGATGCTCAAGAATATAAATAGGGACTACCAACAGGAAAAAACCAGTGCTGTGTGAAGAATGCTGTGCAAAAATACCTCCTTGGAGTAGGAGGAGGAAAACAGCCTGCTCTGCAAACCACTCTTCGCTGGTGTTTTTGACGTGGCTGCACAAATCTGTGCTTTGTTGGCGTTGCATCCCAGCACCCTTCCAGGTCCTTCCTCAGACTCGGCCTCCGTCCTGCCCGTGTGTTTTTGCTACTCCCCCGCCCTGGCCTGCGGAGCAAGCTTTGGGCAGCTGTCTCTTGGCAGGGGACACTTTTTGAAGCAACTTGGATTTCTGTAGAGGAGAGTAGGGGGTCAGGATAAGGATGGGGCTGCTTCTGGGATAATTGTTATGGGAATGAAAGGGCTGTTGAAAGATTAGAAGCCAGTGTGCCTGGGTACGAGGACTGGAGTCATAATCATACTTTGTCTTTGACCAGTGCCTTTTGTCCAGGCACTGAAAGGGCTTAACAAAATTCTGGTCTGAATAATATTATTCTTTGCTCTTTGGAATTCGCTCGAGGTGGGAGTGAGGCCCTGTCAAAATAATGAATGTGTTACAGTGGTATTAAAGGAAAAAAGCTAGGTACCCCGATTCCCAGATAGGGCTTTGCCGAACAGACAAATCTGGTGAAAGTTGGTGGAATTAGGTGAAATGATGTTTGCCACTTTTGAAATGGACTGAGGTGGTTTAATGGAAATGTGGCCCTTTTCTTCCCCAGCTGTGGACTTGGCGGCTTACTTGTAAGAGGAAGAAAGAAACCTTTTAGGTTCTTTCTTGGGGGGAGGGTCCTCCTGAATTCTAATTTGGCTCTACTTCTTATAATCCGTAGTTAATATCTGTGCCTGTTAAGTTTGAAGCTTGGCTCCTGAGTGAATATACGGCCCAAGCTCTCACCCCAATAGCTCGGTCTCTTCTGTCTCTCTTGATTTGTGCGTAAGGTGATATTCAGAGTCTGACCCGCCTCTTCATGTTACGAAGACATGTCTTTCATAGAACTTATGGATGATACATATGACTAAATTTACAACAGAAGATTCTTGCCTAGAGGGCAAGGCTGAAGCCAGCTCTTTGTGTTAGAGCTCTCTGCTTGTAGTACCTGTCACTGGGTATATGCCTGCTGGTGCAGGTTTGATCTCGGTTCCTTCTTTCCCATTTCAGAAATCACTGCCAGCTACTCAGGTGAAGAGATGGCAGTTGACCTCCCAAAGATATGTCCCTTTATGGAATTTAGACATAGGGGAGGGGGATCCAGTCTCATTTTCAGCAGCTGACAAGCCCTGTTGAGCACACACTCAGAACTTTTTTTTTAAGTAGTCTCTACACCCAGTGTGGGGCTCGAACTTAGTGCATTAGGCACTAGAACAAGAGTCGCGTGCTCCACTGACTGAGCCAGCCAAGCACCCCTCAAAAAATCATTTTTATGAAAATGACAAAGGCTGTGCATGGTTAAATGTCCGGTCCCTTTTATCTTCTCTCCCAGATTATTTCCTAATTGTTTCATTTTCTTCCTTTCCTAAATGCAGGCTGGCCACAATAAACATCATTCAAGATGTCCAGCAAAGGGAGCAGCGCAGATGGCAAAACAGACTTAGCCAATGGTAAGGGGCCACCTGAGGTTCTTCTTCTCCCCCAAAGAAAGTGGAGACCTGGATTTTAGTGGAGGGAAGAAAATCTTTCCTAAGAGTGGACCCTTTCTGTGTTGTTTTGTGTGTAGAAAGCTACACAGGAGACACCCTGAACTATCTGGTACTTTTGTTCCTTCAACTTCTATCTGTTTCCAGAAAATCAATAATAGAGGTGTGCCATTAGGAGGAGTTCAAGTAGTTTGGAATTCTGAAAGGTTGTAAGAGTGGCTGAAACCTAGAAGGAAAAGATCAGTTGGTGGTGGAAACAAAGGAGCTGTGGGAAGGTAAGGTTCCCCAGTTGTGATGAGAGGTCTCTTTCTACGGCAGGTCCTAGTTCGGTAGAGATAGCAGACGAGAGATGAAGTTACAGCCTAAACTGACTGGAGTAGGGCTGGCCTGCGTTCTTTGTAGGGTCTAGCTAGGTGTGAATTCACTGGGTCTAAGGCACGTTTGAAGGTAGAATATCAAGATTTTGATAACAGATTATTCGATTAATGCTTGAACCCTGAGCCAACTTCTAAACTAGAGAAATGTCCTTCAAATGGATATGATTGGGCAGCACAGTGTTCAGCATTCTTTAGCACGTTGCAGAGCAGGATTATAGGCTCAATTCCAGTTGATGAGATTGGTAGAGCAGTGAAGTTAAGTAAGGGAAAGTGAGATTTTTCAACATGCTGTTTATTGACCCTGTGTTCTCTTACCAGTGCTGTTCATTCATCTGTAAAAGAAAGTGGTTCAGATTTTTCACTGGGCTTCGTTGAGAGACTCAGGGTTCTAGGTGGTTTGAGGTATATAATTGATTTGGAATTTGGCCATCAGCTAGATCAGGGATTGGCAGACTATGGCCTGTGGGCCAGATCCAGCCTGCATGTGGCCTGTGAAGGCCCTTGATAGAAAAAATTTGTTGACCTCTGGATCTTGGTCATTGACCGTTAGGGTCCCCCTGCTGAGCTTGTGATTGACTCTGGCCCTTATGTTAATATGGGAGAGCTCCCAAGTCATCTTGATTGGTTAATCATAATTTTAACAAAAAATGCTAGGAGATTTGGTGTTTTAGTTTTCCTTCTCCACAGAAGTAAAATGTGTGGTGTTTTATCCTTTCTCACTACTCCCAGTTTCAAAGCCAATTATATTTGAGAAACCAAAACTACTAATCTTTCTCAGCATACACAGCGGTCTCAGCAAGTGTAGTTCCTAGGAACAAATTGCTGCACTTACCCCCTTTTTCTTCCAGTTCCTACACCCATTGTTTTCATGCTGGGATCTTAGTTGAGGTACTTTCTGAAAAGAGCTGTTTACAAGTCTCCCAACCTTCCGTGGCCATTTGAACCAACGTGCTTGTATTGTTCATCTGTTTTCCGTGGTGGGTTTTGCCTGAGAGTTTGTCATGCAGGGGTTCCGTTGCTGCAAAGATCTTTGGAAATTACTGCTCTAGTCCAGGTGACTAGGCTGTCAGGCGCTACTTGGAATCCTTTCGACGTCCTTGTGGGGTTGGATAGATCCTACCAGCGTTGCACATGCCTGGTCTGCTGTTCCTAACAGCCTTTACTTCTGGCGAGGTCAAGTTTGTAATCATCAGGAAAGGAGGCCGTGAATAGTGTTTAAAGTCCTCATTCCCGCCTTCCTTCCTTCATACCTTGGCTTCAGTGTGGAAGCTGTGGTCATATGGCTCTAGCACATTGTAGGAGTGCTCACTGAAATATGATCTGGCTGCTCTTAGATAGGAGAATGCAGGACCTAATTGTCGGGGATTAGATTGCTCAAAGTGACCCTCAGTTCTTTTATAACCACCAGCATGGCAGACCTAGGATATGGTGAACTTTCCTTCTCAGATATTTGTGTATGCTTCCTGATAAAACTCTACCTCAATAAAGAGTCCTTTAACTAATAGTAGCATTAACATCATCACATTAATGGAAGTCAGAATACATTTATTAGTGACAAGTGAGCAAGAACCCATTCTAATGATCACAATCCCCACTTGTCCCTTCTACTTCCTTTGGATTGTTAGTGGATTATAGGACCTCAAGGGAAGAAATTAGGATTTAGGAAGGGTGGGGGAGTGGTGCTTTCTTGACGTAAGAAATAGTTCAACTCCACACCCATTGTCTGAATGATTTTAATCTGTTATTTTCTGTCTTTCTCTGAGAAGATGTCTGTACCAACTCTTGCTGGGATGGCTATTCTTTTTTCTTATATTCGGTTTAATTATGTGCTGTGGCTAATGGATGTGCGTCCCAGCAGAACAGAGCTTAAGGTGGTTGTATTGGATGTATTTGGACACAGCTGGTCCATGCTTTGCAGGAGACTCTTAGGCTGTCCTGCAGTTCTTCACTTGTGTTGAAGTACCTTTATTTGCATGTGGCTTTGGTCTTAATCTTTTCAGTTTCTTGTCCTTTTCAAGATTCCCCTTCAGAAGGTAGTCTTTGTAAGCATTTGAACAAAAACACTGTAACCAAAGTTGGTGTCTGGATCTTTTGATGTGATGATTTCTTGGACTAAGGCGGGGACATCCTTCTGATCACTCTCCCATTTCCTTATTTCCCCCTCACCCACCTGTTCCTCACTAACATGCAGGAAGCCTGTCCAGCAGTCCAGAGGAGATGTCTGGCGCTGAGGAGGGGAGGGAGACATCCTCAGGCATTGAAGTGGAGGCCTCAGACCTGAGCTTGAGTTTGACTGGGGATGATGGTGGCCCCAACCGCACCAGCCCAGGAAGTCGGGGTACAGATACTGAGAGCTCAGGTGAAGACAAGGACTCTGACAGCATGGAGGACACTGGCCATTACTCCATCAACGATGAAAACCAGGTCCATGACCGCTCGGAGGAGGAAGAGGAAGAAGAAGAGGAGGAGGAAGAGCATCCTCGGCGCCGTGTCCAGCGGAAGCGGGCCAGCCGTGACCAGGACTCGTCAGATGATGAGCGAGCCCTGGAGGACTGGGTGTCTTCTGAGACGTCCGCCCTGCCCCGCCCTCGCTGGCAGGCCCTTCCTGCTCTTCGGGAGCGGGAGCTGGGTTCCAGTGCCCGCTTTGTATATGAGGCTTGTGGAGCAAGAGTCTTTGTGCAGCGTTTCCGCCTGCAGCATGGGCTTGAGGGCCATACTGGTTGTGTCAACACCCTGCACTTTAACCAGCATGGCACCTGGCTGGCCAGTGGCAGCGATGACCTGAAAGTGGTGGTTTGGGACTGGGTGCGGCGGCAGCCAGTACTGGACTTTGAGAGCGGCCACAAAAGCAATGTCTTCCAGGTGAGACAAGGGAGCGGAACAGCAATTGAGAAAGGCAGGCAGCAGTTAGACAAGCCTGAGATGCCTGGAGTGGGAGCTGACAGTGAGTTGTGGTAGAATTAGGCATCAGGACTCAGTCCTGCCATGGCTCCCATGATGACTTAGAGGAGTTAAATGCCCTGAAAGACCCGTTGACAGCCTTTTGTTTTTCCTAAGCACAGAGGCATTTGGAAGCCTTATGATAGGTGGGGTGCTTGGAAGTCCTCAGGAAGGTACTCAGTGTGCCCGGGGGGAGGCGTACAGTGTCAGAGCGGAGGCTCTTGAGCCATACTGGGTTCAGTTCCTGGCACTACCCCTTATTAGCTTTGTGATCTTGGGCAAATTCTTTAATCTCTGTCTTTAATCTGTAGTGTAAAAGTAATAACACAGAGGACCACGAGAGTTATACAACAATAGAAGTTAAGCAGTTTAGAACCATTCGTGGTGCTTAATAAACATTTGAGGAGTATTTGTTAGCCTTGTCGTTCTCTGTTTACTCACCAGCCCCATCCATCATTTTGGTACTGGCACTGATTCCTGGGCATGATCACTTCCCCAACAGCCCCTCTGGTTTCCTTTGTAGCAAATTTCTGTTTGCTTCCTGAATCAAGATAGGTTTTCCTCCTGTTTTCCTTACGTTTCTCCCCTAGTAGGCGTAGTCCTAGTTCACCTGAGCACTTACCCTGTACCAGTTCAGCCTTGCAGAGTCAACAGAAATGCTCTCTTACATCAGGTTTTCCTCCCTCTTCTTTAACTCTTGGAAGAAATTGGAGTTGAGCCAACGGTATAAGGCTAGGAGAGCTAAGTTTCCAGCTGTTGTGCGACCAAAGGGGTGGGTTAGGGTTGTTATTACAGTTTTCCCCTCTCAAATTCACCTCCTCAGTTTCTTTTGTATGTCCCTTTTCTCATTAATATCCCAGGCCAAGTTCCTTCCTAACAGTGGTGATTCCACTCTGGCCATGTGTGCCCGTGATGGGCAGGTGCGGGTAGCAGAGCTGTCTGCCACACAGTGTTGCAAGAATACGAAGCGTGTGGCCCAGCACAAGGGAGCATCCCACAAGGTAAGTAAGCTCTTGCCCTCATGGTTGTGTGGTCTAGCTCCTCAACCAAGGATCTCAGCCAGGGCCTTCCCAGATCTCTGCCCATTGTGTCACCTGCCTCATTTCTTTTGTCCTAAAATTTGTAGATAAAAAAGGAGAAAAAGCAGCCACCTTAAACGTCTTGCAAGTGCAGTATTTGAAAGCTTTCTAGATCTTGTACATTCAGCATTCAGTTGATTATACCTAACCCCTAAGCTGACCAGTGGTTGGTTTGGAAATCCTTGAGGTCTCCTGTGTCTTCCAAACCTCTTAAATTTATTTTGGTTGTATCTAGAACACCTTAACAGCTCCAAGATCCTAGTGGTTGCTCCTCATGCATGAGAGCTCCAACTTTTCTCTCAGGTCTCAGGGCACAGACAGTACTATTTATGGAAGCCCTATTTAGGACTGGGAATATAGAACAGACAGTTGTGGGGCAGCCAGTGAGGAGCTGAGAGCTGCCTTATGTCAGAGTGGTCATGCTGTAGGAGGGTGGACCTCTTTTATAAACCCTAAGCTGATAGGTAGGTGGACCTGGAATGTCCTTTTCTAGCCCAGATGGTGCAGAAAATACGAAAGTTACCTATTTCTTTGATTTTTAAGCCTACCTTCAACCCATTAGTTAACTAATTTTTACAACTGAAGTGTAAGGAGTGAAACTTGGGCACCATTTCTCTACCCATCTGAGAGTTTAATTGATTTTGTTTGAGAATGAACCAAAATGGTTGATGTTTTTCTTTGGTATCCTTATTCAGATAGATCCCTTGGGGACTTAGTTGAAATAGCAAAACTCCTGTCCTTTTTATTTGAATGGAATAGACAAGCTGTAACAAATTCACATACAACAAGAGCGAATGGGTTTATTAGTTCCTTTCCTGGGGTTTTACAACAAAAAAGCTGGACATGTCTCTTGCTGAGATATTTAAAAATGCAGTCCTTCCTAAAGATAAAGGAGTGAACTAGATGGCTTCTAATTCTTATCTATAGAAACCTTTGTTTTTTTGTCCCTCAGTTGGCCCTGGAACCGGACTCTCCCTGTACGTTCCTATCTGCAGGTGAAGATGCAGTTGTCTTCACCATTGACCTCAGACAAGACCGGCCAGCTTCGTAAGTGTAGCAGTAATGTTTTTACAGAACTGGACTTCTTGGCCTTGAAAATACCTCACCTGTCCTAGGTAATACCCACCTCTCTGGTCAATCCAGAGTCTCTCTGTGCCTGTGCTAAGAAGCGGATTGAGGTTTAGGGCGCTTCCTCCCTTCTTTGTTGTTGTCTGTCTGCTTCTCAGCAGTACAGTGCTGTTCAGTCTGCCTTCATTTCTAAAACAAGGCTCGGTTATCTTCCATGTGGGCTGTAATCACTTGTTTATCTCTCCATCCACTTGGGTGCCACTCAGCTCACCCACAGGAAGCACATTACAGAGCAGCTAGTTTTCAGTTCAATTATGTATAGAAACATGTAAACAAAGGATAAATCTTGCACAAAAATATTAGTAGCTCTAATAGAGTTCTGTCATATCACAGTTCCTTTTTACGTGAATTTGAGGCTCATGGTTAAATCACATTTCCTCATTAGCTGTGTGATGTCATAGAAAGATCAGAGCATCTTATTTGGATCTGGACAGACGTGGGTCAGATTGCGACTCAGGCACCACCATCTAACCTTTCTGAACGTCCGTTTCTCAGCCTTCCTTTGGGCCTAACCAGTCAATATTTGTCTCTCTCATCTCTGTGAGTGTTAAGATAAATGTCCTTGATGCCCCAGCATAGTGTCTGGCACCATGTTTGGAATTGATTATATTGTAGCTACTAATTAATTTATTTTTAAAAATTTCAATTGTTATAATAAGCAAATACATCTTGTTTTAAAAATTCAAATAATAAAGTATATGGACGGGGCGCCTGGGTGGCTCAGTCGTTAAGCATCTGCCTTCGGCTCAGGTCATGATCCCGGGATCCTGGGATCGAGCCTCGCATCGGGCTCCCTGCTCAGTAGGAGGTCTGCCTCTCCCTCTCCCACTCCCCCTGCTTGTGTTCCCTCTCTCGCTGTGCCTCTGTCAAATAAATGAAATCTTTAAAAAAGAATTGCTATCTTGTTTATCTAGATTTATCTAGATAACTAGACTTGTTTATCTAGAATTATCTGGATTATTTACGGTTCTTGTTAAGTCTTAAAGATGTTAATAAATCTTCTATGTCGTTAGCTTAAAATATTAAGTAAGGGATGTCTTGATTCACGTAGCGTACAAGTAGAATATAAACTAATTTAGGGCATATAATCTCAAAGCTGGTTATTACTAGACTTTTATTTTTCTTTATTTTTTAAGATTTTATTTATTTATCAGAGAGAGAGAGAGCGCACAAGCAGGGGGAGCAGCAGGCAGAGGGAGAAGGAGAAGCAGACTCCCTGCTCAGCGGGGAGCCCGATGGATCATGACCTGAGGGGAAGGGGATGCTTAACCTAACCAACTGAGCCACCCAGGTGCCCCTTGTTATTTTCATTCTAAAGTTCCATAGGGGAGGGGAAGTACAAAGATGCAACAAATGGGCTGTTTGTTTGGTCTGCTCTGGTAGAGAGTTGGGAAGCAGAGTGGGAGCTTATTCTGTCTGCCAGGTCATAGGAAAACCACCGTTAGACCACAAGGAGTTGGGGACCATATGATGGGCAAAACAGATGACTTTGGCAGATTATTGAATTTGGAATGAAATGACATAAGCAATGGCTCTGGATGCAAGCACTGATAGATGGGATAGAAATTCAAAGAGGGAACATAGGAGGAACTTGAAGTAGGAGGAGGCCCAGATCCTGGATTTGGGGAATAAGAGACTGAATTTTCAAAAAGTTTTTGCTTTAGGGGTTGAAGAAGTAGTAGAAAGCTGAGGTGGGGGACTGAATTAGGTCCTGGCTGGAAAATACAAGCTATCCTTACGTGTTAAGCTGGTGTGTGAACATCCACTTACATCAGAGGCATTTTTGTGTGAAGCTGGCATAATGGGAACTTTTCTTTTGTGTATTTATGATAGCTAAGTCTCTGGAAGCTGGTAAGATTGGCTGACATTTTAGGAAAAGAGTTGGATTTGGAGCTGTGGGTGGGATATTCCTTTAGCCAGTGGAAGCCAATTTGAAATATTCTTCAGAGGACTTCTTTGGTCTGATCTGTAGTTCTTTTTCCCTTTTTGTTGGAACATACCTGCTACTAAAAAACCCTGCAAATTTAAAGGCAAAATTTGGTAAGTTTGTTTCTTATGTTTTCATGTGCTCCCTCCT
This sequence comes from Neomonachus schauinslandi, assembly GCF_002201575.2. Lineage (NCBI taxonomy): Eukaryota > Metazoa > Chordata > Mammalia > Carnivora > Phocidae > Neomonachus > Neomonachus schauinslandi. Next base: position 4,684,608 of record NC_058408.1, on the reverse strand, counting down.
TCTGATGTGAAAAAATTTTTTTCCCTTACTGCCATGATTGATTATTTTTATAGCACCTCTGCAAGTTCCCCAGAGAGCCCAAGGTACTCTGCATTTATCCATTGGGAGAGAGAATTTTTCATTTCAGAGGAATAAATTGAGGCATTAGAAAGATTGAGCTGATTGTCAGGATTATAGGATGGTGGAGCCCTATTTCATAATCTATCCCTTCAGTTTTTTCCTTTTGCTTCCACATGGTGGTCAGCTTTTGTTTGTCTGACTCTCTCCTTCTGAAAATCCACATTGCTGAGAAAATGAGATGATCTTGTGAAAAGCAGAAGCATCTGCTTTTCCCCATCTAAAACCTGATTAGAGCTGCCTCTTCTCCACTGCTAGTTTTGTTCCTAAAACTCATTTTGGATGTATTTTCTACCTTGTGTTTTTGAGGGTTGTGTATGTGTGTGTTTTCCCTAATGACATTCATTTTTAATGATCTTCATGCACTGTTTCTTTTTTAAAGATTTTATTATTTATTTAAGAGAGAGAGAGCGCTCAAGCACACAAGTGGGGCAGGAGGGGCAGAGGGAGAGGGAGAGGCAGGCTCCCCGCTGAGCAGGGAGCCCTATGCAGGCTCGGTCCCAGGACCCTGGGATCATGACCTGAGCTAAAGGCAGATGCTTAACTGACTGAGCCATGCAGGCACCCCCATATACTGTTTCAATGGAAAGCTACAGAGATTTTAAAATCAAGTAAAATCTCTCCATTTGCTTAGAGCAGTTCTAGGCTGGAGGGACTTTGACCATGCAGAGAGGATGAAATGATTTTACATTTCTTTACAAAGAAACTCGTTGTCATGGTTATATTTCTTTCAGTTTCCATAACAACAGAATGAGCAAAACCTTAGAATTAAAAACAAAAGCTAGAACCCAGCCCTTTCCTTCCCTGTCTTTCCTTTCCTGTAAATTTACTAATCTCTATGATATCATATTTGACTGGCTGGACACTTAGATTTGGGAAGAGTATTCATAGTGCCACCCTTAAGATGGGACAGATATTTAGCCAGAATCTTCTGGCTAAAACTCTAAAATTTTATAGGGTTTTCCTCAGGACCCCAATGCCCTCTTAAGGATCGCCCTTTTTTGTGGTACAACCAGAAGAGTAATTTAGAGGTGACTTTCCAGCTTTAGAGACAGCTGTCTTCATAAGAATCTCCTCTCCTAACTTGCTTCAGATAAAGGAAGAATGCTGCTTTCCTTTGAACTGTCCCTGTGCTAGAGATGTGGCTTGTCATTCTTAAGTGTGCATTTTTAGAGCTGGGTTGTGACACTTTGTGGAATCTGAGAGGTAGATTCTTTTTTTTTTTTTTTTTTTAAGATTTTATTTATTTGAGGGGTGCCTGGGTGGCTCAGTCAGTTAAGTGTCTGCCTTCGGCACGGGTCATGATCCCAGGGACCTGGGATCGAGCTCTGAGTTGGGCTCCCTGCTCAGTGGGGAGACTGCTTCTCCCATCTCCCCGTGCCCCTCTCCCCTGCTTTTGCCTTCTCTCTCTCGCTCTCAAATAAAGATCTTTTTTTTTTTTTTTAAGATTTTATTTATTTATTTGACAGAGACAGACACAGCGAGAGAGGGAACATAAGCAGGGGGAGTGGGACAGGGAGAGGCAGGCTTAACGAGCCACCCAGGCACCCCTGGGAGGTAGATTCTAACCTTAAGGGCTTTTCTGGCCACTGTTTTTATGATTCATCCTCCTCTTTTTCCCTGCTCCCAGATGATTGGGAGAATGTATTTATATAATATGGGAAGATGTGGGTGGTATCGTCTGTTTAATGATAGGTTATCATCATGTTGGACTCCAACTAAACTGACACTACCTGAGGAGCAATATTTTTACATACTTTAATTTACACGTCTTGAGGAATACCATAAAATGACTTCACTACACGTTTGTTTTTCCCTCCCCAAGGTAGCATTTATTAAATATACGTGGAGGTGATTTTTGTCTTTTTCTTGTTCCAGTGTTCAAAACAAACAAAACCACTTTTTTCTTTCTTTCTCATTGAGAATCTGGTCTTACTAGCTGTGTCTGCATTACTCTCTGTGCTCTCTCTTGCCATGACCATCTGGGTCTTTTAGAGAATATAACTTTTACACTTTTCTACTCTTAAAGGAAACTGGTGGTGACAAAAGAGAAGGAGAAGAAAGTGGGACTGTATACGATCTATGTGAATCCTGCCAATACCCACCAGTTTGCAGTGGGTGGACGAGATCAGTTTGTAAGGTGAGTCTGGCTCTTTTGTGTCTTTGAGAGTTTGAGACTGATGCATTGGGTACCAGCAGCTATCCTTTGTGGAACAGTGTGAATGGCCTCGGAATCCATTAACCACCATCTTGAATTTTTTACCATCTTCCAAAGAGTTTAAGCTTCTTCTGAGCATTCTGTTCCCTGATGTAACAGTAACAATCCCTGAGGGATAGCTTAACTTATTATAGAGAGTGTCAAGTTGGTTTTTTTTTTTTTTTTTTTTAAGATTTTTTTTTTTTGAGAGAGAGAACGAGAGAGAGCATGGGGTAGGGGAGGGGGCAGAGGGAGAAGCAGACTTCCTACTGAGCAAGGAGCCTAACGCCGGGCTCGATCCCAGGACCCTGGGATCATGACCTGAGCCAAAGGCAGATGCTTAACTGACTGAGCCACCCAGGCACCTGAGATTGTCACGTTTTAAAGAAGTTTGATGAATTGTGACCAAGGTCCCCACATAGCAGCTAAGACATAAATCCAGGTTTGCTAGCAATTGATGTATTAGTAAATATTTTCCACTGTTTTTTGTATATAAATTAAAGTGTACTAGAAATTTTGAATGCTGGTTTCAGATACAGAAATGATTTGAGTGGGAGTACTCAGTGTGAACTCTGAGTTTTTGACTCCCACTGTCATGAACCAGTTTTCTTTCTCTGTAGTGATATCTTTGTTACTGGGAACGTTTATTGTAACACTGGCTATTGAGGCATATCCTAAGGAAAACAAGAGTTCAGAGGTTCAATCCCCATGTGTATCACTTAGTTTCCTTCTGGCTCTTAGTCACAAACTGTATCCCCTCCCTACCCAGGTGGCTTATTTGAGCTCTGTTTCTGTGATTATACCATCCCCCTTTGCTGAGGGATCATCAGTTTGAAAAGGAGGAGGGAGAGCATCACTAGAAAAATGAATGACTTTTTGCTTTCCTGATTGAGGGGTGAAAAGCATTATCTTCCTTTTAAAATAAGAGTATTTTTTTATAATTGTATTCTGAAATTAATTTCACTGGTAAGTATCATGGGGATAGAGTAAGTTTTTAGAAATACATGAGAGATGACCTTCCCTTGTTCAAGAATCCTGCCACAAGAGAATTAGACAACTTTGTGCCTGTCTATTTTCCTGTTTCCCTTGCTTTCCAAATTCCTGTCCTTTATTCACCCAATGGCAAATGTGTAGTAGTTTTTTTGTTTTTTTGTTTTAATAAGAAGCTGTTGATCAAAAAGGGTTGTAGCTGTCAGGTGCTGCCTCCTCCAAATGGAGCATTTACTGAAATTCCTAGTTTGGATTTCCTCCTTAGAGCTCTGGATGGCTTGAAAAGTCTGTATCTGTAGATAATTCAGCCACTAGGTCCTTGATGTTTGGAGGAGACTGCAACAGTTGGCTTTATCATGAACTGCAGTTGATAATGCCTTAATCCAAAGCTGATACGTTGGCCAGGGTTAGACTAAGGCTGGAAGTCAGTTTTAACATTTTAGCACATGGAAGAATACTTAGATATTCTGTCTCTTATCAGCTCAATATCCTCTGTCCCTTTGTACATTGCAGATTTTCAGCAGATGTAAGCTATTCACTTGGCATGTGTAGATTTTGAGGCACACTGACCCTGTGCAAGCAGATGGCCCTTTGAGCACCCTAGATCTTCTCTGACATTAGGCTCATTCAGTTTCTCTGGCATCTCTTCAATTCAGCCAGTTGAGTGTCTTGGGATTTCCCCTTTCCGATTATTTCTTTGAAAGAACCTAAAGAGCTCGCCTTCCGGTACAAATTTGAAAATATTTTTGGTGAATATTTTATACCCTAGTACCATTAGCTTTCATTTCTAGCCTGAAGGAATTCCTTCAAGGGAATATAGAGAAATCGCTTACTCATCCTGAAGGCCTTTGCATCATGAATACTGAATTTTGGTTTAGTATTGTGAAGAAGCATTTAAAGGAAGCCTAGAGAGACTTGCTTTTTGGCCTATAACCGAAAAAAAGGGTGGGGGAAGAAAGGAGAAAGTAGACAAGTAGAGGTGATGGAGGTGTGGGGTGCCTACTACTAAATCCTATTTGGGTTGGTTTACGAATTGACAAGAGTGAAGAAAAGGAGACTGTATCAGATGAATGAATCCTGTGGTGGTTGGTTGACATGTAAATTTATCGGTAAAGGATTTGGTATAGGCCCTGGCTCATAAATAATAAATAGTCCCTTTGCTTTTCTGTCTTAGGCTGATATCAGCAACACTGAGAGAACACTAGATGAAGGGCAGGTGGGGTGGTGGGGGGAGAGGAGGTGAGGAAGGAAGAGAGAGGCTTAAGGTAACAAGGTAGTACGGTACCTGGAGGCCTGTGGAGATGCCATAAGGGTGTTGAGACAGTGCTAAAACCACTCTTTATTTGATTTAAAGTGTGTGAAGGGCATAGGAAGAATCAATATTGTGAAGATGTCAACTTCTTCCCAACTTGATCTGTTGATTCAGTGCAATTCCAGTAAAAATCCCAGCAAGTTATTTTATGGATATTGATAAACTGATTTTAAAGTTTATATAGAGAGGCAAGAGATCCATAAAAGCCAACACAGTATTAAAGGGGAATAACAAAGTTGGCGGACTGATGCTACCCAACTTCAAGACGTCCCGTAAAGCTACAGTCATGGAGATGGTGTAGTATTGGCAGAAGAATAGACAAATAGATGAGTGGAATAGAATAGAGAGCCCTAAACAGACACACGTAAATATAGTCAACTTATCTTTGACAGAGGTATAAAGGCAATACAGTGGAGCAGAGATAATATCTTCAACAAATGGTGCTGGAACAGCTGGGCATCCACATGTGAAAGGAATCTAGACAGACCTTATACCCTTTACTAAAACTAACTCAGATGGTCACAGACCTAAAAGTAAAACCCCAAACAATAAAACCTCTAGAAGATCACATAGGAGAAAACCTGGATGACCTTGGGTATGGTGATGCCTTTTTATTTTTGATTTAATAAATTTTTATTTTCCAAAATGTACAGTTGGTGGGCTGTGTTCATGCAGCTTCACTAGCAGCTAGGGCATCTCTACCCTTGGTGTTTCTGGTGTAAGTTACTTGAGCTCTGTGCTTTGAAACCGGTTTAATAAGTACTTCACTAAGGAGCTCCTGAAGGGCTGCCCTGGCCAGAGGACCTCAAATCTTCAGTCTCTCAGAGACAACAGCTAGAGTTAAAAGCTTATAGTTGGGAACTTCCTTATAGAGTTAGTCTTATGTCGCTTTGTCAAACAAGACCAGGTTACTGAGCTTGTCCCAAACTTTGCCTTTGGACCACTTCTTTTTGGCCTTGCCCCCAGATTTGTTCACTGGGTCTTTGTCTTTTTTGGCCGACTTTCCGGCATCTTTCTTCTTGTCATCCTTGGGAGGCATTGTGAAGCTTGGAGAGCAGCGGCCGCACCTGCAGCCTTGCTCAGATGTTGAATAAAAAGTGGTGATGCCTTCTTAGATACAGTAACAAAGACATGATTTGTGAAATAGTTGATAAGGTACACTTCGTTAAAATGAAAAACTTGTGCTCTCTGAAAGACACTGTCCGAGAGAATTAGAAGACAAACCACAGGTTGGGATTAAATATTTGCAAAAGACATATCTGATACAAGACTGTTATCTAAAATATATGAAGAACTCTTAAAACTCAACAAGAAAACAGCCCGATAAAAAATGGGTCAGAGACTTAACAGACACCTCACTGAAGAGCGTATATAGATCGCAAATAAATATATAAAAAGATGTTCCACGCCAGTGGAGACAGTGAGACAGTGGAGACAGAAAGGGAACACAAGCAGGGGGAGTGGGAGAGGGAGAAAAGCAGGCTTTCCGCCGAGCAGGGAGCCAGATGCGGGGCTCAGTCCCAGGACCCTGAGATCATGACCTGAGCTGAAGGCAGACGCTTAACGACTGAGCCACCCAGACGCACCCCCCCCAAAAAAAATTTTTTTTAAATGTCAAGGTCCTGTCCTATGCTCAGAAAATAGGGGAAGGGCGCCTGGGTGGCTCGGTCGGTTAAGCGGCTGCCTTCGGCTCAGGTCATGATCCTGGAGTCCCTGGATCGAGTCCCGCATCGGGCTCCCTGCTCGGCGGGGAGCCTGCTTCTCCCTCTGACTCTCTCCTCTCTCGTGCTGTTTCTCTCTCGCTCGCTCTCCAATAAATAAATAAATAAAATCTTTAAAAAAAAAAAAAAAAAAAGAAAATAGGGGAAAAAATTGTATTCATCTTTGTATCAGCACTGTCCAGCCCAGGAGCTGGCCAACTGTACTGCCTGTTTTGTTTGTTTTGTTTTTAAGATTTTATTTATTTGAGAGAGAAAGAGCAGGAGCTGGGGCAGGGGTAAGGGGAGAGGACTCGCAGACTCCCAGCTGAGCAGGAAGCCTGATGCTGGGCTCCATCCCAGAACCCTGAGATCATGATCTAAGCCAAAGTCAGATGCTTAACTGAGCCACGCGGATGCTCCTGCACTGCCCGTTTTTTTATAAATAAAGTTTTATTGAAACACAGCCATTGTCTTTCATTTACATATTATCCAAGGCTGCTTTCATGCTACTATGGCAGAGTTCGGTAGTTGTGACAGGGACAACATGGCCTGCCAGCTTAAGATATTTACTATCTTGCCATTTAAGATCAAACTTGCCAACCCCTGGTCTAGCGTCCTATCTAGAATATAGTAGGTTCTTCTTAAATAATTATGGAAGAAAGGGGAAAGAAGTTAAGGATTTGCTCATAAAGAGGAAGGGCAGAGAGCCTTAGATACTGACGAACACTGAATGGTCCATACACCAAAAATATCGAATACTTAAATATGTTTTACTAACTTGCTGACTTACAAAGTTTATGATGGCTTAGTGACATTTAAGAGCTGTTGATTTAGATTTTGTTTAGAGGAAAAACATCAGATTATCAGATGCTGTGTTTGCTGAGGAGGAGTAATTGGCAGTACAGCAGTCTCCTGTTTGTCTTTTCGTTTTTGGGGGTTCATTTAGTAAAGATTTCCAGATAATTCTCTTAATGCAGGATATTAAGCAAGAAGTTGTGGAGAATACAAACATGTATTGATTCATTCATCTATTCATCCAGCGTTTACTGAGCATCTCCTATGTGCTAGACACACACTTGACTAGACAGACTTTGCCTTTAAGGAGTGTTTTGGAGAAAGGCGTATATTAAGGATTGAAAATATTAAGAAAACACCCAGGATTACTCAGCTACTCAGTAGCAGACTACTAAGTAGCAGAGTTAGTATTTGAACTCCAATCAGACTCCTTAAACATGGGAGAAACCATTTCTCCCATTCTGTTCTTTCTCACAGAGGAAATACTCAAAATGGGAAATGAGTATTTCATTTCAGGTAGAGGGGCCGGTGTGTGTAGAGGTAGAAACCCCAGCTGTGACACGGTGTGTTCAAGGAAGCCTTGCTTTTTTGTTTTGTTTGTTCTTGTATCACATATAGGATCTTTGAGAAGAGATGGAGAGTCCTACTAAGGAGTTTGGACTTTATTTAGTAGAAAATACAGAATCACTGAAGAGATTTTAAGCAGGGAATTTACATAAAATGTTGCATTTTAGAATAATTCTGGGGACAGCATGAGCAAGGAAGTCAGTTAGAAGGATACTACAAATAATCTAGGCAAAACCTCCCTGTAGGCCATAGTTTGCCTACGTACAGTCAGAGGAGAACTTCAGACCAAACCTCCGGGGAATATCAGCATTTAAGAGCTAAAGACAGACAAGCTCATGAACACCATGAAGGGGTGGTTGACCATCAAGGAAGGCAGCGGTTTTAGGGAAGGCGTAGTGAACGATGTCAAGAGGAGAGAGAGAGGCCTGAAGAGTAGACTGTGGGTGGAGGCTGTCAGGCCACTGGTGACTTGAGCCAGGGAAGTCTCACTGGTGGGTTGAGGGCCAAAGCTAGATTGGAATGGATTGAGAAGGGAACAGGATATGAAGTGAAAACACTAAATGCAGATTGCTCTTTTCAGTAATTTGACTACGAGAGGGAAGGACAGAAAGAGCAGTAGTGGGAAGTCGGCAGAGGAGGGTTTAGGAAATGGGCAGATAGGCACGAGGAAGAGGTTGAGGACTCACGGAAAGAGGTCCTCGGAGGAGTGGAAAGAGCAGCTATGGGGAGGAAGCACACAGGCGGTGGCTTGTTGCTCCTGTGTGTCCAGCACCTGGCAGGATACCCGGCTGATGACATCTGTCCTAGGTGTCGGAAGGAATGGTCAGAGTTTGGATCGCAGAGATGAGGAAAGGGGACACTGGTTGGATGGGAATAAAGGCAGGAGAGAAGTCTTGAGGAGATCCTGGGGGGGTTTGTAATCGTCACTGTGAGGAGCGAGAGGGAGACCAGGCCAAGTCAGAGGCCAAGAGAGGCTTGAAGACCCACGGACTTCTAGGAGCGGGGCCTCTGTAGCAATAAAGGCTGCTGGGGAGTTTTCAGTAGAAATAAGTAGTAAGCGATTCAAAACTGAGAGGAGAGAGAAGGCCTTTCAGGTTAATGTGATTTAGGATTACTGCTTGAACTGGGGAGTGTCTGGATAAGAGTCAGGATTCAGAAAGGGCTGGGAGAAGGAGGGCCTTCAGGGAAGAGCGGGAGCCAGAATCTTAGTGGGGTGATGATGTCCTTTATCTGTCCTGACATCCAGCTGACTGCTGTTCTTGCCACTACTTTGCAGTTCAAGGGGTCACTTTGTAAGTTGTTGTTTTGGTTTGTTTTAAGATTTTATTTATTTATTTGACAGAGAGAGAACACAAGTAGGAAGAGTGGGAGAGGGACAAGCAGGCTCCCCGCTGAACAGGGAGCCTGATGTGGGACCCAGTCCCAGGACCCCGGGATCATGACCTGAGCTGGAGGCAGATGTTTAACCACTGAGCCACCCAGACGCCCCGTTTGTAAGTTTTAACATTCTATTGTTTCTTCCATTATAGGATTTACGACCAGAGGAAAATTGATGAGAACGAGAACAATGGAGTGCTCAAGAAATTCTGTCCTCATCACCTGGTAAGATTCATGAGGGGCCAGTGGTTCCCAGCTTTCCTGACTCAACTCCAAGGCTGCCCCCAAAAGTGTTGGCCTGGTGGGAGGAGCTTGGACTTTCGAGTCAGTTCCCTGGATTTGAATCCCGGCTCCACCACTTACCAGCTTTGTGCTCTTGGGCAGTCACTTCACCTCCGTTAGCCTAGGTTTTCTTATTGACAGAGTGTAGAGAGGTAAAGATCATTGCCTTGCCCCGTGATGGTGAGGCCCAAGGAGATGAGAGTGTGTGTCACGTGGCTAGTACGCGGAAAAGCACCAGCAGAAAGCCCTCTCCCCTGAGCTGGCCACATCGCACTGGTTGTATTCCTGTCTCTGTCTCTGTCTCTCTCTCACCCTCTGGGAGAAGATAGTGGGGAGTGTGAAGGAGAACCTGTTTCCTGAAGGTGGTGTAACAGGTGGGGGGGTGGGGCATCAGTCGGTATCTGCTCCTTATTGCAGGTGAACAGTGAGTCCAAAGCAAACATCACCTGTCTCGTGTACAGCCACGACGGCACAGGTACGTGCGCAGGGCCCAGCTGCTAGGCTGGCACGCCCCCTCCGTCTGGGGAGCTGCTGAGCCCGCGAGGCACGCGCCTCCAGTGCTCACCGCTGTGCTCCAGCTCCAAGCGGAGCGGCTGGGGAGTAGCTGCTGACGGTGAGCACAGAGCGGGAGGACGCAGCAGAGGACCCTTGGAGATGCCAGGCGCCACTTGCAGAATGCTGCCGATGAGATTTGGCAGGGCCTGCCCTGAAGCCCAGGCTCCGTGCCTGAGCAGGTGCTTATGCGTCTGGCTCGCTCTTGAGTTAATGGGTGTGATCTTCCTGAGCATTCTGCTACCCCTGGGTTGGCAGTGTGTTCTTAGTCTACCCTGGACGCCCGATCTGCCTGCAGCTCCAGCTGAGTGAGATGGGTGCTCTACCTGGGTATTCGGAGGGGGCACCACTGGCAAGAAGCTGCACCCCAGCCCCCAGCTCCTGGTCCCGGCTCTTTTTCAGCCTTTGCCTTCACTGCTGTGTGCTTGTTCTTGGCAGAGCTCCTGGCCAGCTACAATGACGAAGACATTTACCTCTTCAACTCCTCTCACAGCGATGGGGCCCAGTATGTGAAGCGATATAAGGGCCACAGGAATAATGCCACAGGTGAGCCAGTCTTTCTCGTTGCTGTCTGTTGGCCTGGGGAACGGCAGCATTTCATTCAGGCTGTACAGATCAGAACGACCTAAAGGACAGGGCAGCCTGTCGGAGCAGTGAGAGTATGTTCCTCCTTGGGCTGGAGCTTTCACAGGCCTGCTGTGCTCGAGCGCAGGGCACCTGGAGCCTCTCTCACCGCAGCGATGTGACCTCATTTGGGCATAAGGAGACTTGAGTGACTGTGTTTTTCTTAAGATTTCGGGTAACTTCAGGCTTAGCGGGCTTGTTAGGGAATCTGGGAAAGCCCTCCTCAGTCTGGGGTACTGAATTGCCTGAAATCGGGGCGGGGGGGCGGGAAGTGAGCTGCTAGCTCTAGGGCAGAGGAGGTTTTGAATGAGGCAGAGGAGGAGGCGTGGTGTGAGCGCCTCCTGCCCAGTCTGCGGCGAAGACTGGCCGTGTGTGTTCTGGGTGTGGTTCCTGCGCTTGGCTGCACCGCGGAGTCACCTGCCGATCTTTAAAGCCTGGCTTCTACCCCCAGACATTCTGATTTAATTGGGATGGGGTACAGCTTGATAGAGGTCTTTTAAAAGCTCCCTGTGTGACTCTAATGTACAGAAAAGTTGGGGTGGCCACTGCTCTTTGTTGTCGACACCGCTCCTAACAGGTATCTGTCATAATTTTGACTTGGAGAGAGCAGTGACTTGTCCTTTCTCTTCTGAGCTGGTGAGGTGAGCAGGAGAACCGGTGCTTGGAACTTAGTCCACAGGCGGACAGAAACTGAGTGCAGTCCCATGACGGCCATGGAACTGCACAGAGTCTCTGGGACACCCAGCTTCTCTTAGTAATTCCAGGGAGCGGAGCCGTGTCATTCAGTCTTGGTAGCAAGCACGGTTCAGATGCTTCTGACAGGCAGTTGTGGCCTAGACCTCCCTCATTCTCAGGCCAGCTGACGGATGGCCCAGGAAGCAGACAAGGTGGTACTAAGGGAGTACACCTAGGGTGATCCTCGGGCGTAGGAGAGGGCTGCCTAGGAGTGGGCAGGGCTGGGGTGGTTCAGGCTGGGACTAGTAAGGCATCCCTGAGGCCAGAAGTGCTCCACAGTTCTCGGTGCTCTATAGGGCGGAGACCAGTGAGACTGAGGCTGCTGCTGAGGGACTACAGCCCCTCGGCCCCGTGGAGCTCTTTGGGGGCCTAGAAACAGTCTCTGGGACTGACATGATTCTTGGTCTGTCTGTTATATACACACAGTCCCTTGATTTGTTTTGTGGAAATGAAAGGCATTCTTTGGCTCTTAGCTGACTTAGAGTTTGTGAATAACTAAAGTCCCTATGAGGTAAATATATACAGGCCTGATGCCAACTCTCATGTGGTCTCTTCCCTCATTTATCATTTCAGTAAAAGGCGTCAATTTCTATGGCCCCAAGAGTGAGTTTGTGGTGAGCGGCAGTGACTGCGGGCACATCTTCCTCTGGGAGAAGGCATCCTGCCAGATCGTTCAGTTCATGGAGGGGGACAAGGGAGGCGTGGTGAGTACGCTGCGTTCAGCTGGCTGGCTCGCTGCTCTCTCGCCGGTAAGGTAGGTGCGAGCAGGGCCACACAGTTCTCGCACCAGGGCAGCATGGTGCCGCATCTCTGGGGTCTAGCCAGGACAGTAACGGCGGTAGAGTCTGGGGCTGCTGAGGTTTGGGTGGAATCCTGGCTTCCTTTTTCTGTCTTCTCCCTCTCTAAGGCATGGTTTAGTGAGGAGAGAAAGGGATCTTGGGAAAAACCTCTGGCCTGAATGAGGGATCTCTAGGCAGGCACCTTTTCTAAAAGAAAAGCATTGGAGTTGAGGGCGCTCCATCCTGCAGTGTGCCAGAGGGGCCTCCGCTCCGTGCCTTGTGCCTCATCCCGTAGGGTAGCCAAGTAGTGATCTTGTAGAGATCCTGGGTCAGCGGATACAAGCTAGAAGGAGCTAATAGGGACAGAGCAAACGTGGCAAAATATTTTAATTTTTTAAAATTTTTATTTATTTTTTTAAAATAATGACTGAGCAGCCTGCTATGCAGGCTGTGATCCTATCACAGACCACCTGTCCTTTGAATTCTAGACCGCCTGCACAGAGGCAGGGCCAAAAAGAAGCCTGAGGATCCTGAGTTGGGGAGTGAAGCGTGGTCAGCTTCTACAGTGCATCTAGCTAACCATGTATTTTTTTCTTTTTTGAGACCCAGAGTTAGGAAGGGAGTTGAGTGGCTTCCTACTGTAAGTTTTTTGGACTGCAGAAGATCTGAAAGAGGCAGTGTGGGAGACTGCCTTGTACCGATTTCCTTAGGCAGTCTGGTGAAGGGCCCCTAGGGAGTGGCTGAGACAGCTTGGTTTCTCTTCAGTTCCATTCCTTCTAAGCTTTGGGGGGTGCAGAGAGTCCAGCCATCTCTTCATGAGGCTCATCCTGAGAGTGCTGGTGGAATTTAAAATGGTTCCCTGCAATCAGGCTCCCTTTCCTTGTGTGTTTCTTGTCCTAGTGTGAAGTTACTTCAGACTGTTTTCTGGTTTTGTCTAAATTTTTGGGACTTGGGGCCAGTACAGATCCGAGGCTTCTGCGGCCTGAACGAGAGGGGTCCCGAGCCTGAAGGTGTATCTCCCTGTAGCCTGCTTCGTGTCCTACTCTCCCGTAGGTCCTCTTCTGTCATCTGCAGGGAACAAACTAAAACACTGGAGTCTCCATGAGAATTCTGCAGTAGGCGTATAGTCAAAAGGAAGTCAGAAGGGGCCAGTGAATCCTTTCTAGATCATAAACTGTCTTGCGTTCTGTTCCAGAGAGACGCAGGGCTGAATGCCCTCCCCCAGGCCAGCACTTGTCCATTCTCCCAGACCACTCTGCAGGCCAGTTTGCTTTCACCTCAGCCAGAATCAGAGTCTGGTGATGCATCTAGGTGCTCAGGTGGGGAGGGCACCTGCTTGCGATGGGTGGGCTCCAAGCCTGGATTGAGTGGTCACAAGAGTGAGAAACTAGAACAAGAGATAGAGAGACTGTACCCTGAAACAAGGTTCCCGGCTTGTGCTTGCCCCTGTGTGAGCTTGATGATCTGTGTGTCCCCACTTGACCCCTCTGTTGTTTGGTCCTAACTTCCCTGCAGTGGGTCATCCAGGCACCAGCCGCAAGAGCAGATTCAGAGCAGCTCATCATAAAGTAGAATATATTAGAACCAGAAGGCATCTTAGAAATTCTCATCTGCCTTGCCTAGGTCTCTCGACTCTGGTTTTGGCTCAGACTCTAGTCCTTTCTTTGTTCCCATTCAGGGACAGGGGTGGGGGATGACATCAGAGGACAGTCCTTAGTCTCCCAGAGCACTTCGCTGCCCCTTCCTATCCCTGTGTCCCCCAGGCCAGTCCTCTTAAGGCTGGAGCTCTTGGCTCTGCTCACGCTTGTTACTGACAGGGTAAGTCCTGGCGTTCAGACCTGGCCCAGAAGCTCTCTGTCGGCTCCCCCGGCGGGCTCCAACCCAGGTACTGTGTGCTACTGACTCTTAACTCCTCTTTCCCTTGGCTTTGCCCTTAGTCTTAAGTCCCAAGGAATTTCTTCTCTGTGCTTTCTGATTTTACTGACATGCTCAAGGAGAGCTAGGTCAGAATAGAGGGGTTAGCGAAGGCTTACCAGGAGGTGGATGAATGAGTTCAGGTTTGTATGTGTAAGTTGTCACGTATCTTTTGATCATATTCTCAGGCAGTGGAGTCCCTGTCTAGTGCCTACTCCTGCTGCAGATGCCGGAAACTTCCACACTGCCTAAGAGAGCCCCAGTGTAAACTTTGCGATGAGCTGACATGGGGAGTGAGAAAAGGAGAAGAGAAATGGGGTTTCTGCTTTATTCTTAGGCTCAGGCTTTAGCTTCAGTCTTTTCTGGAGCATTTTTATTTACTTATAAAATGGAAGAACAAAGAAGATTGGAAGTCTGTGGGTCAGTTTTATTTTCCATGCTGCCCCCAGTTTCCCCTCAGCTGCTCCCTCTGCGCGTGCAGGCCAGGCAGAAGAGCCTGGTCCAGAGAGAAGTAAAAGATAAAAGAGGCTTTTTGCCAGCGGTTGTTTTTTTGGCCTACAGGGCAGCTGCAAGGCGGGATGGGATGGGATGGGGGGGCGGGTGAGGAGCGGCTAGGACCACACCCTCTTCCTTCCGGGTGCTTTTCCTATCTATTCCTCATCTGACTGAAAGCCCGAAAATGCTTTATTAGCATGGGAGCTGCCTGCCCTGCCCCTGCCCTGCCCCTGCCCTGCCCTACCATTTGGAAGGCTGATGTTTCCAAGTCAGACAGCAGGGGGCATGGGTGCCTCCAGACAGAAGGAAGCTGCCTAAGCCAGAAGGCCTGCCTGTCTGCGGGAGAACCTTTCTCCTGCTCAGTGACTATACCCAGAGGTGGCTGATACGGACACCGTGGGTGCCTGCGGAAGCTATCGCCCTACACTGTGCCACCCTTTAGCTGAGCCTGTTGGGCTTTCGGGGCAGACAGCAGGGTGCTGTACCCTGGGGCGCGCAGGGTTCACAAGCATACCTGAGCCTCCACTACCTGCTCACTCCCCAGCTCCGCCTCTTCCCAGCCTGTGCCTCCCTCCAGTTTGAGTCCACAGCGCCAAGGGAATGTAATTGTCCCTGGACTCTTTTCTGGGGGTTCTGCGGCAGCTGTTGCTTTCTTCATTTTTAAAAATTTATTTGCCATTTGGTGAAAGCCACGGAGAGGTTTTTGTTTTGTTTTGTTTTGTTTTGTTTTGTTTTGTTTTCCCCCAGCCTTGGGCAAGTTGGAGCTGTGGAATCCGGAGTGGATGAGGTCATCCGGACCTCACTGCCTTTTTGTGAAGCCAGCAGTAAGCTTGGCCAGTCACCCGCCCACCCCTAGGGCTGTGTCTAGGGTGAGGCCACCCCTACCTATACTTAGGAAATGAGAGATGGGCCTGGTCTTATACCCAGTCTGTGTCCAGTGTTTCTTCCACCCCCAGGGCCCTTGGCCTACGCTCATGATGGTTGGGCCTGCCTTCCAGCAGCTGCCTCAGCTCTGATTGAGGACTGTGTTTGGCTCAAGGTGAGTAGTGGTTTTTTAAGCCCTATTCCCATACACCCCTGAGCTTGTGCTTTCCTTTCTTCCTGACCAGGTAAACTGTCTCGAGCCCCACCCTCACCTGCCTGTACTGGCAACCAGTGGCCTCGACCATGATGTCAAGATCTGGGCACCCACAGCTGAAACTTCCACCGAGCTGACAGGGCTGAAGGACGTGAGTAGCTGACTGCAGATGTCCACGTTACATTTTGAGTCTTCGTTGTCACGGGAAGGAATAGCCGCCTGCCCAGTTCTTTAAAGGCACTGCTCTAACACCGCCCCCGCCTCCCCCCCCCCCCCCCCACGCCATTGCTGGGACTGCTGCTCGGGGAGTAGTCCCAACGCAGGGGTTCAGGGGCAGCTGCGGAGTGCCTCTAGTTCACTGTGGAGTGGGGGTGCGGTGTCTTGAGGAAGAATCATTCTATTTTAGAGCTTCCCAGGCTTCTCAGTGGATAAACCTGGCTCATACTTTCTTGATGTAATCTAGCTCCCCTTCAGGTTAACAGTTCCTAAAAGAAGTTTTCACTGGGATAGAAAGCCAGTCTTTTCTGATCAGGTCCAGGGTTCCTGTTCATTACCCACCCCCAACCCCCAACCCTACAACCCTGTTTGGTTCCAGGTGATAAAGAAGAACAAACGGGAGCGGGATGAAGATAGCTTGCACCACACCGACCTGTTCGATAGTCACATGCTCTGGTTCCTCATGCATCACCTGAGACAGAGACGCCACCACCGGGTAAGCTGACGTAGGAGGTGAGCTCCCAAGGGCAGTGACGCTCTCGAGGGTGAAACATTCCAGTGCACGCTTCCTCGCTACTTTAGAAAGAGATCAGGTGGTTTTGGTGGGGTGTCCGATCCATTCTCTTCCATCCCCTTCAGAGCCCTGATGTAGCCTTAGAAGAACCATCGGGCAAAATGGGCGGTGTCTGCTTTCTGTTCCCCATCGCCACGCACAAGAGTGCTGTCTTCATAAGTGAAGGCAGAGCATGAGGGTGGGGAAGGAGTTGAGAATAGGGTGACCTGCCTATGGCCCTAGCAGCGTGATGGCAGCGCATCTCGTCTGGTCTCGGAAGCTAAGCAGGGTCGGGCCCGGTCAGGACTTGGATGAGAATAGGGTGACCTTTTTTTCCTTGTGCCAGAAGAGGCCTAGGGCAGGGGTTAGCAAACTCTGGCAGTTGGCATGCTGCCTGCTTTTTGCAAATAAAGTTTTATTGGAATACAACCATACCCATTCATTTATGTTTTCTGTGGCTGCTTTCATTCTGCAGCAGCAGAGTTGAATAGTCGCAACAGGGTTATGGCCCATGACTCTGAAATAGTTATTATCTGGCCCTTTAAGAAAAATTCTGCTGACCCTGGCCTAGAGCATCTGAATTAGAGTTAAGACCTAACAGGCTTGTCCTCGTTCCAGGGAAATTACTAACAAGCCTTTCCCATTCTACAGCGCTGGCGAGAACCTGGGGTTGGGGCCACAGACGCAGACTCCGATGAGTCTCCCAGCTCCTCAGACACATCGGACGAGGAGGAGGGCCCCGACCGGGTGCAGTGCATGCCGTCCTGAGGCCTCATACCCAGGAGGGGCGGGCTGGGGCTGCCAACCCGATCCTGCCTGGACAGCCCTTTCCTGTCCCAGGCCCTTACATTCAGCAGACACGCACTTTGGACTTTTGCTTTAGATAAAAAAGAAAGACATCCCAGGAGACAGACCAGAGGGGGAGTGAACCTGCGGAGTAGCTAAGAATGGGAGCCAAGCCCCGGGATGAGCTCCATGGAGAGGTGCACAGGGCTCAGCAGAAATGGCCTCTCCCCAAAGCCTTGTTTTTTGGGAGGGGGGAGCCTATTTTGTTAACTGGTTTGGGGTAGGGAATGGGGTTTCCTTTTCTTTAATCTCCCTTGTTTCTTGGGTGGGGGGGTGGGGATAACTGGCTGTTCAGTACCAATGGGCCAGAGTGGGGGTGGTAGAAGTGCCACTCTCTCTTTGGTTTAGGTTTTTGGCCTTTTTCTTCTTTATTTTTTAAAAGTCTGTGACAGTTGCATTGGTTTTTTTTTTCCCCCTGAACAACCCCAACCCAGGATCTTGTTTTTTTCTGGGAAGTCCTTAGAGCCCCTAACCATGCCACACTCTTGACTTTCTTTCCCACCCATTCATCCTTTGTACTTCCCACAGTGTTTCACACTTGATGATGTGTCCTTCACGTTCTTCTCTTAATCCCATCACCCCTAACTAGGTCTGGTGAGGGAGGCTGGGGGGGTGGGAGGAGGGGCAGAAGTGGAGGAAGAATAGGAAGGATGTGTTACCTCTTCTGTTACTTTTAAAAAAAGTTGTTTGGTGGCAGCAATCTCCTTGCCCTGTCACTGTTAGAGGCCTAATTTTATATCTATAAATATATTAAAAAGCAAGTCAAACTTGGATGTATCACGATAAAATTATTGTCAGTTTTAAATACCTATATATTCTCTATGACTACAATAAAGGGACTGAAAGGAGAGCGCGGAAGTAATAATGTTGTGGTCACACTGGGTTCAGCCCACCCTGTGTGTGTGGCCATTGGAGATCGGGGCAAACTCCTTCAGTTTTTGGAGGCTCAAGAACAGAAGGATCCTCAGTTCTGCCCTTCCCTGCCTCCTGCCGCGGTTTCGGGGTTGGGAAAACAGGAAGATTCCTTTCAGTTCTTTGCCTCAGATCTCCTACCTCTCCTTCTGTCTTGTGGGGGTTCCCAGGATGGCTCTCCTAACCAGAGGCTGGCCCATCTTTAAAACTTGACTGAACTCGGACTTCAGGAAGGGTTCTGCCACTGCAGACTCTCTCTCCTCATACTGTATGTGACAGAGGACACGTTCACTCTTAGCATTAGCTGCTTGATTCTTTAAGCCACCCACCTCACCCCAGCCGCTCCATTCTTAGTGCAAGAGTGTAGTAGAGAAAGCCCTCCTGGCTTGGCCATTACAGCTTGTCCGCCTCTTGATACCTTGTGATTGAGGGACACATCGTTTAAGGATAAAGATGGCTGGGGCTTGGACACCCATCTACCATCACTGGTCACGGATATGAAAGGCCTAGTTGAATTCTTGCCCTATTGCTTGTGCTGCTATTTCTTTGCGCCCCCAACCAGGAATTCTGCACCCTGGGGCAGTCTGATTCTACTAGAACAGGCCAGGAAGGAAGGGAACAGAGAAAGGATGGAATTCCCAGACACTCCTTCCTGCTGGCCTTTTTCTTAGCAACTGTCAGACCAGATGTGAGCTGCTGCACGTCCCGCCTGAGGTAGGGGACGTGTGGTGACTGAGTGGTCTGCGTTCCCACGGCTGGTGGGGTGACGGAGTGGCCTGAAACCCGTGCACTCTGGAATTTGTTGTGCATTTTCTCTCAGTAAAGCTTTTTTTTTTTTTTTTTCTTTCTGACTGCTGTTGTGTGTGGCCCGTTTGTTCCTCATGGGCCAGTTCTGTTCGTGCCAGCGTAGGTGCCTGGCCCTGTCCTTAACTGCAGTTTGGGGCGGTCTGGTCTGGGATAGCTGTGTGTGCAGGCGCAGGCTCCAGCTGGAGACTCGTGTGCGTAGGGCAGCCCCATAGCTCAGGGCCACTTAGGGGACCGGGGAGGGAAGGGCACCACGAGGGCTAAACGTTTCCCTGGCCTCCGTTCCGGGCTGCAGTGAGGGATGTGGGGGTATTCACCCTCCCTTCCCAGTCAAAGGCTCCCAAATCCTTCACAGAAATTCTAGAATCAGATACATTACAGTCAGTCACCTTTATTCCAGGGTTAGAACAAGGCCGTGCACACTGCAGACAGAGGAGCATTACGATAGGGACAATCTCACAGCCGTACGGGGGTGGGAGGGCGGTTAGTCTTTTTAGATGATTTTGCCTTACAGAGATACTACTAGACTCTGCTGAGAATGACCCTGTCTCCCTCCTCCCAACTCACCCTCTCTCTTCAGAGAAGGCTCCTATTTCTTCCCTTTCTCTCTCACACACTCTCTCACATCACATAAATCCTGACTGGAAGGACAGTTCATGCTCAGTTCCCCCTCTCCCAATTCGACAAGTATCTCTCTGTCCTTGAGGGAGAAGCCAGACAGGGCTGGGTGAACGGGGGGAGGTCCTTTAAGGCAGAACTGTGGAGTACTCCAGGTGGACGTGTTAAGGCAGGTGTCCGCAGCAGTGGCCAGAGGGGCCGGCGGGGCCGGGCCGGGCGGGGAGGACAAGCTGCTCTCCGGCCAGTCTGGCTTCTTCCCTCTTCCAACAGCCAGTCCTCTCCTCCCACTTACGTTTTGCTCCCACATCGTACAAGCTCTGAACTTCAACTTTCTCTAGTCTCTTGAGATGGCGTGTGAATTTAAAGTTTAATTTTCATTTTGACTGTGTAGCAACTTGACTGGCACTCCCTTGGCCGTGGCGTTCCCCTCCCACCCCCACCCTGGCCTAGACAATAAGTTAATGCTAGACACCACAGGAAAGGGCAGACATGGCAGTGCGGGTTTAATATACATATATGTAGATCTATATGTACACACAGTTAGCACGGTCAGGGTGGGGAGAGCATCTGGGCACAGGAAGGAGGCTGGGGTCTAGCGATGTGGCTAGGAGGCATTCACGAGCCCAACACGCCAGGATATCAAGGGAGACGGGCTAGCAAAGTCCCCTCCTGGACTGAACTGGGTGGGGGGGGGCAGTCAGTGCAAAGGAAAAGGCTCTAATTAGCTTCTTCCTTTCTTTCCTGCTCGGGGTGCTCTAGACCCCAGAGAGGGAAGGTCACCTGTAGTAACCACGCTGGGACCCTGTGGGTGGGGCAGGGTTGGAGCTAAGACCTAAGGAGCTCACTCCTCAGCCTCCCTAGGTTTGGAGTCCGTGTGTGCAACAGTCTGAATAGGAATAAAGGGAGTGGCAAAGAGGACCCCACTCTGTCTACATCCCCATGTCTGGTGCAGTGGGGCCTGCTCCCAGCATGGGCTCTTGGGGGTGAGGGGACTCTAGTATCTAGCTGGGTGCTCATGAAGTTTGTACTTTGGGACCAGGGAAGGATCCTGTGGTCCTCTCTCATTAGATCCCTGGCTCATACCCATCCTAGGCCCATGGGAGGGGAGCAAAAAGGGACCTGCTGGGGCCCAGGCCCTCCAACCCGAGGAACATCTAGAAAGGATCCCTCCGCCGATCCAGCACGGGGTACAGACGTGGAACTCTGGCTTTTCTTTGCCCCTTCCAGGTGGGGGTTGGGTGACCACCTTCCCTCCCACTGCTTTTCACTAGATGCACCCACCTCGCCCCATGCTTTCCCTCTAGCTTGGCTCCTCAGTGTAGGAAAATACAGGTCCTTTCTGCTCCCACACTTTAGCCATAGAGGAAAGGGCAGTAGGAGGAATGTGCCCATTTCTATTTGCATAGAAATAGCCCCCACCTCCCCCTAAAGTGGGGAAACGAAGCCCCCCCCCCCCAGCCTGACCCCCATCCCCTCACAAGGAGGAGGAACTAGATGAGCTAGACATATAGACAGACAGCCAGAGCGTGCGCACACGCACACACACGCGCACAGTAAGGGGGTTAGGACCAGGTTAGTAAGTGGGTAGACTGGGGGGGTTGCCCTTGCCCCTCCCCTGGAGGCTGGGGGAAGGGAGTGGTCCACTGAAGGTCCAACCTTCCTCCTCTCCTCCCCCTCGCTCAGGCTTTCTTCGGTGGCGGAGCCAATTTGATGATCTCTTCCTCAGAGGGCTGCCGGATAATGTCTGGGGGGCAAAAAGGGAGGTGCCAGGGACGGAAGGCATGGGAGACAGGCCCACCACGTCCGCTTCCATTTGCCCCAAACCCACGCACTCCAAGGATCACCCACGGGAGGGGGCAGAGGTGCGTGTTAGAGACACGGGCTCCTACCTTTGTACTTCTTGGCACTGGGGATACGGGTTAGCTTGGTGTCCAGCTCATCCTCCTCCGAGATCTTCAGAACACGGGTTCTGTAGTCCACCACCATGGTGAGTAGGTCAGGGCGGCGGGAGATCTCAAAGATGTGCTCAATGTAGGAGAGGTTGTCTGGAGGAAGGCAGGAAACAGGGTCAGCCAGGCTGTAGAGGCCGGCTTCCCCTGCCCTACCAGACCGGGCTTCTGGAACCTGGTTATCGGAAGGGGCAGCACAGGAAGAGAAGGAGCTCCTGAGCAGGACCGGAAAGCTAAGACACCAACAATACAGAGGGCTGTTCCCAGGAAGAGCAGGTGGTTGGTCAGTGAAGTTCCCAACTTCGGGAGTGAGGAGGAGGGATTCAGGCTAAATAGAAGGTCCCATGTTGTGGGCAGGGGAGAACAGAAAAATGAATTGGCCTTCCTGATACCCTACACCCACCCTGTGTCCCTTCCACTCTTTCTCCAAGTCAGCGTCAGAATTTCCTGCTAGCACGTGCGGGACTGGAGGGGTGCAGTCTCTAGACAAAGCACGCGTGTGGCCAGAAGGACGCGCTCCGCAGCTGGGCCAGTTCTAGGAGACCGTGGACGCCCTCAGTCCTTCCTCCGCGGCTCCTCCCCTCGGACTACTGCAGGTGCCTCCTAATGGGACCGTGTCCACCTCAGCCTCCCTCCCTGCTCACCCCCAGGGCCCTCTGGCGGCTCACCCCGTCTGCTCACACCCCAGCCCTCAAGACCCTCCATGGCACAGCCTTAACGTACCTTTCCAGCCACTTCTAAACTTACTCGGCCCCCAGGCAAGCTAAGCGGGCTCCCTTGCTCTGCCGGACACACTGGACGCTCCTGCCTGTGTGACTCTGGTCCTTTGCCAAGTGTGCCCTCCTTTGGACCCTGCCTTTGAAATCCACTTGCCTTTCAGGGCCATCTTAATAGACCAACTCCCCGCCCCAAGCCTGTCCCAGCGCAGCGGTCTCTGGCCGTGGATGGGAGAATGTTAGAACGTGTGGTTTTACTTCGATCACTTTTAACTCGTATTTTAGTGTCCTGTGACAGACCGATGCTCTCGCGTCTCACAGTAACACAGTGGTGCCCGGGCACCGTGTTGGCTGTGAGGACCGCTGCTCTCAGTGTGCTTCCCTTTGCTGAACGGACTGGGCCCGAGAGGCTGGGGACCCGCCCGCCCCCCACCTTTGTCCAGCTTGTTGTGGCTCTCCAGGAAGCTGAACCAGGCACTGCCAGTAGTGATCTCCTCGCTCTTCTCACTGGGGATGTCCTCCTTGCAGGCCGACTTGAGCTGCTCCAGATCTTCAAGGGTGATGTTGTTGGTCAGGTCCTGGAGGAGGGTCCCGTACTCGGCCATGACTGGGGTTGGGAGGAACAAAGAGGCTGCTGAGCTGGAGGTGCCGGTAGGGTTTACTCACTGGCACCTCCCACCAGCACCTCCACTCTGCCGGGCGGGAGTGGGGGGGGCGGTGAGGCAGGGCGGAGGCCAGCAGGGAGGCTGGCGAGGGCCGGGCTGGAGGGGGGGAAAGGAAGGCCTCAGGGCGGTGGGAGGAGAAAGGAAGAAACGCAGAAGCTAGGGGCCAGGCTACAGCCTAGAGTGACAAGTCACACCTCCTTACCCCCATCTTTTTCTCCTCACCCCCCTCCCCAACAGTAACCCTGGCAACAGCTCCCCTGACTGAGGAGGCGGTTACCATAGCAACCTGCTCCAGACTCTCTCACCCGCTGCCTCCAAGGCCCCCCAGAATCGCCCCACCCACCTGCAGCCCCTCCCCCTGTCAGAAAAGAAAGAAAGAAAGAAAGAAAGAGAAAGAAAGAAAAGAAAGAAAGAAAGAAAGAAAGAAAGAAAAAGACTCCAAAACAAGCATCAGGCAGAGGCTGCCTGGCTATGACAGTGAGCGGCTCAGAAGGGGCCGGAGGGGGTTGGAAGGTTGGAGCTCGTGTGTTCTAGCTTCCATTCGAACCCAGAAGCAAAGGGGACCCTCACTCCCAACTCCCCACCACCTCACTAATGACTCATTTTGGAAAAATGCCTGGGTGCTTGGTCTAATGGTCCCCTGGCCCCTCCGTGCCCCCCTGTATTCAGTCCTTAGGGCTCCGGTGGGCGGGGAGGGGAAGCAGTGAGCCCCCCCCCCCCCCACCTCTGCGGAGCCTGGTTTCTCCCTTGATTGACGCTGGGCCTCCACGCAGCCCCCTCTCCTAGCCTTTGTGCTGCGCCCACAGCCCCCGCGCCCAAGAATACCAAGCGGCCGGCTCTGGCCCCCTGCCCAGTTCCCAGGCTGGCTGGGTGGCAGGGGAAGGGGTTTAGATGCAGCTCTGGGAGGGGGGCAGGAGAGGGGCTGCCGCTCCTGCTTGCGTCACCGTCACCGTCTGGCTGGCACTACCTTCGGGACGGCCTCCACAGGGGGCTGGGTGAGGCTGGGCCTCACGGGCCTCCAGCCCGTCCCTCTCTCGTGGAGGTCTTCGGGTGGGAAGGGAGAGAACATTCAAGGCCCTCCTTGCACTCACCAGGTAGAAAGTGTGTCTAAGGAAGAAGGAAGGTCAAACCTTAGGATGAACTTTCTGGATGAGATAAAATGTAAAGCTCTAGTAGTAAGTTTAAAAGGGGCTCCCCCCCGCACAATGAAGAAATATTTTTTTATAATTAGAAAAGTAAAGCATTTTAAAAAGTACATTATATCGTAAGCTGTGTGGCTAGACCAAGGGCCGGGGCAAGGGGCTAGATGACCTTGTACTTGGCTGAGACTGCCCACAAATCACCCCAACAGTGGGCTGGGAATGCAGCAGAGAGCAGGGGGCATCTGGTCTAGATGCAGAGAAACTGAGGCAGAGAGGCATGGCATCGTAAGGGAGGCATGGACCCAGAAGTCCCCATTCCAGCCCCCTATTTGGGCCAGAACAAACAAGCCTCCCTTGGTGGCAGGCACCGTGACACACACAATGGGCCAGGCAGCAGGGCCAGCAGGACCCCCACAAGAAGCAGGCACTCCCAGGCACGCTCACTTGCACACCCAGGTGCAAGCAGACAGAAGGGCCCAGCGGTGGCCCTGCCAGCCTCGGCCAGGAACAATGCTCTCGGACTGTCAGCACCAGGAACCGTCAATGCCTTGAAATCTAGGTCACGGCAGCAGGCTCTAGAGCCCAGCCCCCACCCCACTGATAATCCCGGGACAGGAAAGGGGTGTGATGGGGAGGGGGTCCAGGCAGGAGGAATTAATGGGGGGGTGGGGAGAGCTTAAAAGGAAGGGGTAGCAGGCTGCCCCCAAGAAGACCCTGCCCCTGGGAGGAGACCTGGGACCAAGCCCTCAGCTGGAAAATGGGACAGCATTAGGAGTCATCCTGTCCTGTTTTCACGTGGAAGAAGAGATTGTAACTAGATCCTGGGGAAGGAAAGTATGTGTGTGTGTATCTCCTGGAAGGAGTTAAGGTTTAGGGCTCTGAATCTAAAACACAGACTTGGGGGGGTGGGGGGGATTAATCTGTGTGAGTGAGCCACCCACAAAGGCTGGGGGGCGGTGCGTAGGAGCTTTCTGAGAGCATGAGGCCCACGCAAGGAGGCCCCCAAGAGGACCGGGGGGTGGGAATGTCGCCAGCGCTGTGCGCGTGGATGCTGCGTCCTGGGTGTGGGCACAGGTATGGGGAAGAGGCAGTGGTGAGCATCTGTGCGGGCGTGTGCATGTTCTGGGCATGGATGTGTACGTGCCAGCACTGGACGTGTGGTGGTGCGAGTACGTGCTCCGTGTGTGTGTGTGTGTGTGTGTGTGTGTGTGTGTGTGTGAAGCAGTGAAAGCATGTGGAAGGTCTGTAATCACAGGCTCACATCCAGAGAAAAGGGGAAGGGTGAGGAGACCCTGCAGAACGAGGGAGGGCTGGGGCTGGGAAAGGGAAGGAGGCTGCAAAGGAGATCCTGGGGGGAGGGCCCGGGACTCTGCGGTTACCATGGCAACCTCAGTTCTGGGTGCCACCCCCCCACCGGTCAGGACAATGACACCACTGGATGGGAGGGGTATGGGGAGCGAGTAAGAAGGGACAGAAGCGGTGGAGTAGGGCCCCCTGAGGAAGCGGGGGCAAGGCAGCCTGGCTGCTCCCTCCCTGGAGGGATCCTGCTCCCCAGGCCTGGGTGTGGCTGCAGGGCAAGGCCAGTTCCTTGGGGCATTTTGGGGTACAAGGAAGTGGAATCTCCTTATGCGGCGGCTCTTGAGTCTCACCGATCAATCATCGTCCCTGGGGTGGTGTGGTTGTGGTGGAGCTTGGCTCCTTCACCCTCCCTGTCCCTTTCCTCCCGGAGATTCAGAATTCCTTCTGGCCCATGAAGAAGTCTCCTCCCCTCATAGCCCAGAAAAGTCTTCCTGATCTCTGGAGCGGTGCGAGGCTGCCCAGGGAACACACCAGGCAGCCTGGGCGGAGGCCATTCTTGGGACAGGATACCAGGGCAGGAACCGGGACCGGAGCTGAGGCTGCCAGGAAGTCAGTCCCCTTCCCTCCCGGATCATTCTGTGCTCTGCTCACTGCTTCCTCACACCTTCCTTCCTTCCTTCCTTCCTAGCTGGCCCCAGGTGGGGCCCTGACAAAGGTGGAACCAGCTGAGGATGCTGGGGAAGAGGGGCAGGTCAGGATCTCACAGGCTGGTCTTTGGGGGTAGGAGCTGGGAGCAAGACGGGTGGTCCATGGGCACTGGGGGAGGAAGGAGCAGACCCCAGGGCCCTCCGAGAGGCCTAGCCCGAACGGGACAACCACCTGTGCAGGAGGAGGGAGCACCACAGACCTGCTGTGCATCCTGACCATCCCCTCTCCCCTGAGGATTAGGAGCCACTGCCCCTCCACGCACCCCTCCCCTCTGCTTGCGGCTGAGGGGAGGCCCAGCCCACGGCAGGTGCGCGCACCTGGAAGCCCCAGCACGGGCAGGAGGGGTCATGCTGCCTGGGTTCTGGGGTGGGACGGTGATCAAGGAGAGGCAGAGGAGTGGGTGGGGAGAACACAGGGTGCCCATTTTAAATTCTACCTGGGCCCCAAGTTCAAGCAGTCCTCTAGTTTGTCCCTAATTATTCCCTTAATATCACACTCAGCTGACTTCTTCTCTTAGCTTCCATTCAGCTTTGGGTGGGGGGCAGGGAGTGTCTTTATTCTCTAACAAAGGAAGGAGGCTCTAAGACTCAGCCAGCCTGGTAATGAGGGGAGGCAGGATACCTGGGCCTCAAAATGTTCAGCTCAGTCCAAGAAGAAGGATGGGTTGGCCCTGGGCACAGAGACGGTGCTGAGCCTTCAGCGCTTAGTCTAAGAGGAGAAAGATGGACCCAAGGTGGGGGCGTCGGGAGATCCTGGCACTGGGTCAGGCAGGGCAGAGAGGGAGGGCTGCCTGCTGGCGAGTGGGCTCACCACTCAGCTGGTGGGGCCTCTCCTCCTCCTGTTTGTTTCCTTCCCATCTCTCCCCCTCATCCACCCCCTCCCTCCAGTCTCTCTCTTCCTCCTTTTCCGTCGGTGGGCTTTCATCCTATCTCACTTGGTGGCAGCCCTGAATGCCAACGGCTTCTGGGGCCTGTGATTCAGTGTCCCCATGTGAACACCGAGGGCCACTGAGCGATTAGGAAGGAGTGAGCTTCCCTGCTGTAAAGGGATCATCACTTTGGTGGGGAGGGGCCTGAGTTGGTTGGTGGGCGTGAGGGTCTGTGTGAAGGTATGGCCTGGCAGGACGGGACTCCGTGGCCCTCTTCATGCATGACGCTACGTGCACACAGGACGGGCACAGGTGTCAGGAAAGTGAGGAAGTAGGCAACCGGGGCATCTCTGGCAATTTCCCCAATGGAGTGCTTAGCCACAAAGGGAAGAGCAATTAAAGCTAATCGCTCTGACAGCCCGGGGGCCAGACTCATCGAGAAACAAAACCCACGGATTCAGCATGTTTCCCGAACTCCCCACGGTCTCACCCCATCGTGCTTTCACCCCCGCCGGCCGCTCTCTGAGCCAGTGCAGCCCAGCCCCCAGACCTCTTCCCACTCCTCTGACCATCTCCGTGTCGCTTCCTCCCGTTCCCGACTCTGTCGCTGTCCCTCGCACACATTCCCCTCATTCTCTCTCTCTCCGACTTGGGCTCCATCCTTGGCTGACTCATACTCATTCTTTTTCTCCCTCTCCTTTTCTACCACCCCCTCCTCCGTCCCTTGGCCACTCTGGGCCGCAGAAACCAGCCACTCCCAGCACCCGAGGCTCTCAGTGGACCCAGCGAGAGAGGCCCCCAGCAGCCCTGACCTCCCCACTCCGCCAGCTTCAGAGCAGCGGGCAGGCTCCGTCACTCCGGGTCCTGTGTCCCCGTCCTGGAGTGAGAGCAGGATTTCCTCCCAGCTCTCCTGTTGGAGAGACGGGCAGCCAGAAGTCCGGGGCTGGGAGAATCTGCCCAGACAGTCAGGGTGGCGGCGGGGACAGGGCCGCCACTCAGCTGTCCTGCGGACAGATGTGCCTCCAGGAGGCACATGGAGGCAGTGGGGGGAGGGGGATGTGTAGTGCGGGGACGGTTGTGATTTGCTGTATGCGAAGCGATGTGTGTAAGAGTCACATGGGTGTGTGTCACCGTGTGTGCTGGCGTGTCTCTTGTAGGTGTGTGTGTCCCTGTCAGTTCCGACATGGAGTGTATGCAATTAATCGGGGCTTTTACGTCGGCTCCCTCTCTCCACGCCCAGCTCCTGGCCACCCCCCGCCCCGGCCCCCGGCCCGCGCCCGCCGATCCCCGCCCTGGCCCGCGGGCCGCGGCGGGGCGGGGGAGGGGAGGGGAGCCTGGCCGAGCCGGCCGCGCGGGAAGCGGGCTCCCGCCGAGACCCCGGGCCGGGCCACACGCACCCCGGTCAGCGGACGCCCCCTCCGGCCCCGGCTCGCCGCCCCGACGCGGCCCGGCCCCGAGCCTGCCCGCCCCCCACCCCCCGGCCCGCCTCTCACCTCCTCGGGCTGAGCGCTCAGGGTGCGGCTCTCCGGCGTCCCGGTTCCTGGGGCAGCGTCCGGAGCCTCCTCCTCGGCTCCCGCCGCTCCTGCCGCCGCCGCCGCCGCCGCTTCCGCCCGCCGAGCCCGAGCCCGAACCCCGCGCGCGCCCCGCCCGGCCGGCCGGTGACGTCAGCGCCGGGGGCGGGGCGGGGTGGGGGGCGGGGGTTCTGGAAGGCTCGCGGGTGGGCTGCCGAGGGCCGCTGCCGGAGTCTCCCCCCGCCACCCCCGGGCTGCGGGACCCCGCTCCTGTCCTGGCCACCTTTCGGTGACCACCAAAGCTGGGACCCTGGGGAGCACAGGGGAGTGAGGGTTTAGGCCTTTGGAGGGCCTTGGGCCTCTGATCCTCTTAGCTGGCTGACTTGTGTTGGGAAAAACCTCTTTCCTCCCCTTCTGGGTCAGGGGACCGGTAGCGAAGGGCCGGAGGACCGCTCGGACTCATCCACACTGGAGGGCGGGGTGGACGTAGGGATGCCGGCGGGAAGCCACGTGGGGCCTCCTTGCCTTGACCTGGAGCCCAGATCCGCTCTCCTCTCTCTCCTCGGCCTCGGGGTGATGGCCTGTTGGGTTCCTCTCACCTTTCCCAAATATACCGCCCTCCTGCCTTCCCCCCACCATGATGTAATTTTATTTTCTGGGGAGGAAGAGAGCAGAAGTGAGCTCAGCATGCAAATATAGACGTCTTGCAAAGCCACACTTAGCTGTCTCCTCGCTCTGCCTCTCTGCCCAGGCCTGGCATGGCAGCTCTCACTTCCTCTCCACCCCAGGGACTTTCCTCCCCCAGATTCTCAGCCAGACTGAAAGAGGGAAGGAAGAAGTGGGGAAGCGTCTGTCTGCACCCCGGCTCCCGCCTGAGGGCCCTTGCCTCCCCTGTGGCAGAGTCGGGCCCTGGGAAGAGGTCCGAGCTGCATCCGGTGGCACGCCAGGAAGGCCCTGGCCTCCCCTCAGTGCTGGCCGGGCAGACACCCCGTCACGAAGCCTCAGGTGAGCCCCTCCTTTCTTGGTCTACACTGCGCCCAAAGAGGCTCAGACTCCTGCCGCTTCCCCTTCTCTTCAGCAACCTCTCCTGTGACCCCCTCTGGGAGCAAAACCACCTCATCCTCTGCCGTGTGTCTGTCTCGTTTGCTCTGTGTCGTGGGACCAAAAGCCAGGTCACAGGCCCATCTGCAAGACTCAGAGAAACGGAATGACTTCTGTACGGTGACAGGCGCCCGTCTTCCCGCCCAGGGTGCAGGGGCTTCACGCTGGCTCCGCCCCTTTCCCCGGGCAGGTCAAAGCCTCTGACTGTCAGGGGCCCTGCGCTGAGATGGGGATGCTGCTGCCCACCCGACAGGGCTCTCCGGAGACTTGGAAATCCTAAGTGTCTAAGGACTGGCTTGGGTGGGCGCTGGAAACGTAGGGGCGACTGTTTAGTCTGGGGCCTTCCGCTGACCCATGCTAGACTGTCAGCCCCGCCCGCCCCACCCCCACCCCCACCCCCACCCCCCGTTAGTACTGTGTGAGCCCAGGGCCCACCCCCGTATCAGACCAAGTACCGAATGGTCACACGTTGGTTTCTGCTCTACGCTCTTCTGCCTCCTCCAGGAGCACTTCCTTGGTTTGTCTCTGGAGGGTGACGTATGTCACCTCAGGCCTCCTGCACCTAGGAGTCCCCTTCTCTCTCGGCAGCACCTTCATACCTGACCCATGACAACCGTCCCCTCTGAGTTCCGGGTGCGGTCAGTTCCTTGGCTTCCCCACACGACGACGTCCGACACCCTGGCCCGAACACCGGCCTGGGCTGTGCTGGGGAGAGTGCAGGCCCTTCCTGCCAGGAACCTGGGCAGCCCAGGTCCGGGCTCAGGGTGGGGGGCGCTGGTATATAAAACTCTGTGTCTTCTCTCCATCCCAAGGCCACCGCTCAGGCTGTCCCAACTTCTGATGGGCTCTGACAGTGAGAGTCGCCCCTCCCCCACCACATACACCTGCTATCTCCATCCTCCCCGCCCTCTGCCCATCCCGCTCATCACTGCCCTTCCTCCCAGCCCCAGGATTAAATTCAAACCCCTCTACACCCTGTGATGCCCCTCCATCCTCATGGCCGCCACTTGAGGGTCTCTTCTTGTCCCTCTCCTCTCTTCAGCACCCCCAATATGACACCCACATTCCACCTGTGCTTTTGATGCTCTCCACTGACTGAAACATCCCTTCCCTGTCCCCTTCGGCCCGTCAAACCCCGTTCTTCACTGAAGGCCTAGAAAGTGCTCACTTCTTGAAGCCACCAGAGCACATGTGGCCTCTCTCTCCTGACCCTTTCTGTTCGTTTGTTCCTCCTGTTAACAGGCATTTGTTAGGGGCCACGTTTTGTGCACCAGGCCCTGGGGGCACAGAGGAGAAGCCTGGGCTCCTGCCTTCAAGGGGCCTGCAGTCCCTTGGGGAAGATGGACGTGTAGCTACAGGTGGAGGGTAGCCGAGAAGTACTGGATTGGAGGTGGAGAGGGTGCAGCGTGACCCCAGAGGAGGGAACCGCCGTGGGCCACCTCTGGGAAGGCCTCACCAAGAAAGTGATATTTGGGTTCAGTCCTGATGGTTCAAAGAACAGCTGCAGGGAGGGTGCTATCAAGCAGCACATAATCACTTAATTACGTATTGCTTTGTGTTCGTCTTCAATTGTTTAGTTGCTTGTCTTGACTTCCCAGTGAGGCTAATCAGCACTCCCCGGTTCTCCCAGAACCTACCAGTGGGGCCGGACAAACACCACGTGTGCGGGGAGAGCTTATGGACTGGCAGCAGATAAATAGTTCACTCTTCTCTGGGGTAACTGCCTGGAGGGAGCCCCCCCATCACAGTGCCCTAACAAGGCCCCCCCAGCCCCCATCCTCAGGCTGCCTCCCCCGCTGCCGTGGGGGGTGAGACCTCAGCAGCAGACACTTGCTCATGCTGCCCCAGATCCTTTATTGAGGCCTCTCGATATTTGACCCAAATACATTAACAAGAGATTGCAGAGAGAGAGAGAGAGAGAGCGCGCCCCAGACGCAGGGCCCACCCTTCCTCCTGGCCAGGGATCGGGGCCGCCAGAAGGATGTAGGATTTGAGAGTGTGGGGAACTGTGTGTGCAGGTGGAGGGAACAGAGGAGAAAAGAACCACGGGCAGTGGAGGAAACAAATCGTAGGAACAGGGCCGCCGAGGGACAGGACACAGCCGGCTGAGGCGGCTGGGCTGGCATGTGGGGACGAGTGGGTCTCAGCACTCAGCATATGGCCTCCCTATGGTGGAGGATGACCCAGTGTTCCCGGAGGAGCCCAGGGAGGGATGGGGGACGGGAGGGAGCACGTGGAGAGCGGGCGGGCTGGGAGGCGGCGGCCATAGTGACTAGTCATCGTCCTCGTCCTCTTCCTCATCATCGTCCTCTGTGTTGATCTCGCCCTCCAGCACATCCTCCAGCCAGTCCTCCAGCTCCTCTGTGGAAGGCAGGTCCTCCTCGTCGTCCATCTCCATCCACACGCTGTCCGCCTGGGGTGAAGCACACACAGGGACCGGAGCTTAGCCCGACTCAGGTCTTCAGACCTGTCCTCCCGCTCGCGGGGCTCCCTCTGTCCTTCCCTCTGTCCTCCTTCCCTTCCCTTCACCTGTCATGGGCCAGGGACGCTGTCCAGGGGAGGGTCTAGGTGGGAGCCGTGACGGGGGAACAGGGATGGCTGGGTTGGCCTTTGATGGGAAACCGCCGGTGGCCAGAGAGTCACGCCAGCCACCCTTCAGCTTCTCATAACCTGCTTTTCCAGCACCGACCGCAGAAGTCTCTAGTCTCGCAAGCATAAAAAACGACTTGCCTTTTCCAGAACCTGATACTCATTTTCCTACTTTTGACCTTCCGCACTAACTTTTCCAGCGGTCTGGAAACGACTGGTCATCAACTGCGCGCGTCCGGACTGCTCCAGGCCGTGCGGTCCCCACTTTCAGTTCCACTCCCTTGAAACCCTTCTCTCTGATTCTCTTCAGCAGAATTTGCTTTGATTTCTGTGGCTTCCTAGCATTTTATGTGTCTCTTTATGATCGAGTTTATAAGATCTGGCAGTGTCGTTAACAGAATACCTGCGTCCCCAGCCGCACTGAGAACAGTATGAACGCAAAGACTGTGGCTTATTCCCTTCACCGGCACAGACGTGGCCGAAGCACCTGCGTGTGTGAGTGCGATTTCTGCCCTCAAAGAGCTGAGTCTGCCAGAGAGGCAAGCAGGACGCAGGGCTAGCCGAGCTGAAGTCCCGTTCGCAACGCCAAATGGGCTCTGGGGGCGCCAAGGAGGGGGCCTGACTCCACATGGGAGATCTGGAGAGGATGCGGACCGGGCCTTGAGGGATGAGGAGCCAGCTGCGGTGTGTGTGCTGTGGGCCGAGCCTCTCCCTCTGCCCAGCCCTGAGACTGGGCGCGTCTGACCCTGGGGTGGGGGCGGGGGGGCGGGCAGCCGAGCAGGGAGAGCTGGTGGGGCTGGGAAGCAGAGCTGGGGCCAGCGGGGCGTGCGGGAAGGAAACTCACATCGGTAACATTGACCACTCCTATTTGCGGGGCTGTCAGGTCGATGTCAAATGTCTTCTCCCAGTATGGCACCAGCTGCAGAGAGACCACACACGGTAACGTAACAGCGTCTAGGAACGCGTGCGTCCAGGAGGGGGAGTGTAGAGGGTCAGCCCAGGGGCAGAGGAAGGTCACTGTGAACCCACGATGGGGGCCTGAAGGGAAGGGGTAGAGGTAAGCAGTTGCAGGTAAAAATCCCAAAATGAAAGTATTGGGATGGTCAGCTGAAGACACTGGCCCTTCTTTCCCCAGGAAAACACGGGTAGGAACCCGTGTTCTGATCCTAGCTCTGCTACTGCGTGACCTGTGACTTTGGGCAGGTCACTTCTCAGTGACCCTCAGCTTCTGCACCTGTAAACTAAGGTCGTCGTCCCTGGTCATTGTCAGTGTTCCTCACGTATCTCCTCATTCTGTTGCTCTTTCAACAACGAGCGTGAGGTGTTGGGGATCCAGCTGGGAACGAAACTGTCCCCTGAGGCATGGACTCTCCGTGCTCTCAGTCTATGATTGCGTAGACCCACCTGCAGGGCTCATGTGCCCACCTGCCCCCCCCCCACTCTGTTTTTTTGTAGACGGAGTCAGCCCTGGGAACATGAACTCCCTGCTGCGTCTCTGCTTTGGGCATTGTGTGTGTTGTGTTCCGTGCGATTTACTTCCCATCCTGTGCCCCCTTCTCAGGGTGCCCTCCGTGCCCACGGGGCCCTTGAACACCAGACGTAACCTCCCAAGGTCCTCGGGCCGGGAGTTGGGGCAGGAACTCTGAAAGAAGCTCCTCTCAGAAAGGGCCACCGCATCAGGCCCTGCCTTTGGAGAGCCCTGCCTCTCACCAGGGGGAAGTCGTCAGGGTCGATCCAGATGATGCTGAGATCAGGGTTTTCTGTGTTATCTTGGGCCACGGCCTTGAGTGTCTCCAAGAACTCATAGCCATCTTGGAGGGAACACGAGTAAGAAGTGTTAGGTGGGACAGGGAAGAAAGGGACGCAGCCACAGCAGGAGTCCTGGGCGCTCCCCACCTCCCATCGTCGCTGGTGTCTCACCCCTGGGTCACTGCACTCCCAGGAACGCCTCCCACTGAAGCCTGCATTCTCACAAGCACCTCTGTCTCCCCGTCACGGGCACCCCCCACCCAAACCTGCATCCCTCCCTCACCAGGATCAGCTTCCTCCGCGAAGGCCACGATGTGAATTCCATCCATGTCGTCCTCCTATTGGGGGCAGCGGGGCTTAGCTATGCTTCCTGAAGTTAGGGAGCCACACACACCCTACATCTTCCCGGAATTTCGTGGAACTCCAGCTTCCGGATCAGGTACGTTCTTGTGGCGGCAGCCCTTTCCCAGGTGACACGGATGGCTCGGTTTCCCCTCCAGGGACCCCGCACCTCCTCTAGCAAACTCTTTAGCCCCAGATCTCCCTCCCTGTCATCTTTGTCAGTGTCTGTGTGTCTCCTAATTCCTGGCATGTTCTTCAGAGCTACAGCCTCCAAACTTTGCTGGTGCATGGTCTTTCCTACAGGCCAGGCACGGAGCTCAGCAGGGCGGGAAGTTTCCAGGACTTGCGTCTTCAGCCACCCACGCCCCGCCCCGGGGACCCGGCCCTGTCCGGGGGTGGGGGGACACTCACCCACGTCTCATACATACTCTCAGGCTTCAGCTTCCTCAGGGTGGACCTAGAAGAGACAGTCAGGACTCAGCGGGCGAGAAGGATGCACCCCCAGAGAGCTCTGGGTCAAGCCTAGGGCACAGACAGCTTGTAGGCTAGAGAAAAGCCATCTGGCAAAGTCTAAGCTCTGGGCTCCAGGCCCAGGTCACCGCCTGGTTAAAGCAGGTGGGAGGGCAGCGGGTGGGCCCGTGGCCTGGAAGAGAGTCTTTGGGAGAAAGGTAAGAACGCGATATCTGGGCATCCCCTCATTCATTCAGTACAACTGAGTCTGAGAAGTTCTAGGCACTGGGCGAGGCGCTGTGTGGGGGCATTGTTGAGCGAAGCCGACTGGCCCTCCCTGACAAAGGGGGCCATGATCTAGCGGGAGAGGGCAAGGTTGGTGGTGTCTCCACGGACACCAGGGGACGCTCCCAGCTGTGGAGTGCCACGGAGGAGGAGAATCGTGTGTGAGTGCGGGCAGGGTCTCTCCACCTCTGGCTGGAGAATTCTCGGTTGTGGGGGGCCATCCTGTGTGCCCTGTAGGAGGTTAGCAGCATCCCTGCTTCTCCGCCCACACCCCCCCTCCCGCCAAACACTGGTAGCTCTCTCCTCAACCAAAAATGCCGGTCAGGATCCCGTTCTGACACTTCCTACTGGTGGGACCTCAGTACTTGAGCTTGTTGAGAGAATTAAAAACAGTAATAGAGATGGAAGCACCTGGCAGAACCTGGTCTGTGTGCGAGTGAGCAGTCATACCCAGAAGGGCCTTCACCTGCCAGCCAGACCAGCTTCCTGGCGGGCTGGGATCCCCCAGCCCCTCTCGAGCATGGGGCGCATGGGTGTTCTGGCCCGAGGAGGCACTCCCCGGCTCAGGCTTGCCCCCGCTGCCCACCTCCTGTGCTCCTCCACGAAGCTGACAATCTCCTCTTCACTGTTGGGCTTGTCTGGGATGGTCACAGGCTCTTCCATGAAGGCCTCATAGAAATCGATCTCATTCAGCTTCAGGGTCAGCTTCTTTGCCACCTTTGGGGGAGGGGGCAGGGGGAGGGGAGCAGGGGATGCGGGTCATGGGGAGAGGCCGTATCACCACTAGCAGGTCTTAGGAAGGAAGCCAGACAGCCTGGGCCCTTGTCACTGCCCCTGTGACAGTGGACAAGTGCCTTGACGTCTCTGGGCTTTGGTTGAACCTGAGAGGGGTGGGTTAAAGGATCTAAAATCTTTGGGGCAAGAGAAAGAGGCCTGAGGTGGGGTGGGGGGTGTCGTGTGAGGCAAGGGACCAGGTCCCCCATCAATTCTGGGAGAGAGGTCTGGAGGGCAGCTGCAGGGAGCTAGGGGGACCCCATATGGCCACAGGGAGGAGAACCTTGCTGTCGAAGGTGGCGAAGAAGGGGATGTAGGGGTGAAACTCCTCTGCCGCATCCTCGAAGGCCTTGTAATCTGAGGGAGTAATGCGGAGTCAGTCTCTGGGAGAGCCAGGGTCTGCCGGGGAGCCATGGCCTCTCTGTCTCTCCCTGAGTCTCCTTTGGCCAGAGGGGTTCCTTCTGAGACCCACCCCCTAGTCCTCTGAGAGCAGCAAAACTTTAGTGGAGGAAGTTAGGGTGCTGGGGGTCCCCGTCTGGGAGCCCCAAGTGCAGGGAAGTCAGAGCAGCGAGAGAGTTGACCATGCCAGGGGGTCGGTTGTAGAGATGTGGAGACAGTGGGTGGAGTGGGGGTTAGGGAGACGGGTAAAACGGGGGTCCAAGGAGGGACAGGGGCATCTGGGGGTTACCCACGCTCTGAATCTTTGCTCTTGAAGTAGCCAATGAGTTTGATCTCATCCTCGATGTTCTCAAATGCCTGCAGTTCGCGTTCGCCTTCAATCAATTCCACAGGGTCCTCTAGGACCTGGAGGAGAGTGTGTTCTCACCTCACTCGAAGGAGCAGGGGGAGGGATGAGGGCGGCAGGGCTGGGAGGAGGGGCGGGAGGGGCTGTCTGTTGCCTGTGTGCACGTGTGTGTGCGCGCGCGCGTGCAAGGCTGGACTTGGCTGGGGATGGGTGTGAAGTCTTAAAGCAAGGCCATTAGGTCCAGGAGGATCCTCACATCCAGTAGAAACTCCACCAGGGTGTCCGCAGAAAGCTCGCCGTCATACTCAATGACTTCATCTCCCTTGAACACGTAGATGCTGTCCTCTTCCGTGAGGCCTAGGGAGCGAGCCGGAGGTGAGCCCGGAGGCCAGGCCGCCCACAGGTCCAGGGCCCATCCCAATGCCCCTGGACCCCACGCCCTCACCTCTCCTTCGCCCCTACCCCGCCCACCTCCCTTCAGGCCCCTGCAGCCCTGGGCGCCGCGCCTGTGGGTCTAGCCCAGGCAGCCCGCCGGGCCCCGGGGCTCTCCAGGAGAAGGCGGGCTAAGCGGGGGTGTCGGGGGGACATAGGGAGACAGAGACTCTAGCAAGATGTCTCCCTTTCTCTGCTCGCCATAACGAGAGACAGAGCCTCCTTTCCCTGCTCCGAGGACTCCAGCCGCTCACTCCCGGTCCAGCCCTATAACCTGCTGCTATTACTGACCAGATGACTTCATTAGTGACCGCCCTCCCTAGCCACATCCGGAGTCCGGTTCAGGCCTGTGGTGCTCCCTGGTGGCTGGTGCCGTAACCCTGGCCCCCCCAGCTCCCCCAGGCTCTGGCCGGAGAGGCCTCTCCTGCCCTGCCGGTGTTCCCTGACTGCCCCGTTCCTCCAGCGCCTGGCCCTGGTTTGTACGTAAGTATGAAGAGGGCCACCCCCACCTCTTTCTAGGATTGGAGCCTGGGTCTCTCTGAGGAGTGAAGGAGATGCCGGAACCCCTGCCATACCCGTCCCCAGGTCAGTCTTTTCTCCCCGCTGCCACATTAGGCCTGGTGGGGCCCCTGCCCTGTACAAGGGCTACCCTCCAAATCCTGGCCTGGGCCTCCCCCATCCCAGAAGCCCCCACACCTGGGCCTCCCCGGGCCCACACTACTACGCGCCCCTTCCCCACCCCTCCCCTTACCTAGTTTCTTGGCTACAGCTGCGTCCTTCTCAGAGTCCACCAGCCCGAAGCCAACACCCTTGTCTTCGAGGACTTGGGCCGCTAACTGGAGGGAGTATAAGGTTAAAATCAGCTCTGGGATTTTTAGTCACCCCGTGCCCATCTCACGATTCCCAGGGGGGTCATTTGGGATGTGGGGAAGATAAGAGTTGCCCTGGGCACCGCGCAAGGCTCCAGGTAGCTCCATTTCCCTGCAAGCCCACCCTTTTGGGCTGTAGTTTGGTTTCAGCCCCCCGACACGTATTACTCGTGCACAGCGTGCTTCTGATGTTGCTCCGAAGGCCGGCGCGGGATACTTCCCGGTTCCCGAGGGGTGCTGGGGAGTCTGGCTTCAGAGTGACTGAGGCCCTTTCTGCTTCGGGGCTGAGCCCTGCTTGCCATCGTCATTAAAGGCCATGCTCAGTGTGGGGTGGCATTAGAAGTCCCTGGGGTTCTTCTGAGTGACCCCCACTGGGGAGCATTTTGGAGGGCAGGAGGGTGTGTGTGTGGGGGGCCTGGTTATGTCACCAAGGAGTAGCAGAAGCCAGAGAGCTGAGGGTAGAGGTCACTGGGGCCACCACTTGTCACCTTCAGAGACAGAGACTCCAGCAGGCACGAGAGGAGACCCAGGCGGGGCTCTCCTCACCGAGACCAGACTTCCCCTGTGTCCCCCAGCCCTTCCTTTCTCAGGCTGTGGACAGTCACTTCTGCAGGTCCCTGCCCCCTTCAGCCTCCCGGCTGGACTCCGCCCTGGTGCCCTCTGCCGCGGGCTTGCAGCCTCACCCTGCCTAACACACACAGGCGCCCGGATTCTCAGGAGAACGGGGAGGCTGCTGGCAGGTGGATGGGCCGAGATGCTGAGCACTCAGGATAAAAATACTCAGTGCATTAATAGATGGCAGGTTCCGGCAACCACAGGGGCCCACAGAAACGGGAGCCTCTGGTCCTTCCTATAGGCAGGCTGGGGCCTCGCTGTCCTGCCGGGCTGGAGAACGGGCTGCACAAGCTTGGGCCGGAACACGAACGCGTCCGGCTAGAGAGCGTGTGGGACCGCATCTCCCAGTCACCCCCAAACACAGGGCCTTTCTCTTGTTGTAAGTCGGCTTGGAGGCGAGGAGAACCTTCCCACAGAGAGAAGCTGGGGAAGGCATTCTGAGGCCTCCTCCAATTGCAAGAATTTTCCAATCAGGGCATCTGGCCTGACCCAATAGGGGCAGATGGAGAATTAGGGAGAGAGGGACTGAGGCTGGAGGGCGCCACGGTGGTCTCTGTTAAACTTTCGGTGGGAGAAACATACCATGCGAATAAGATGTCGGTAGCCTTTAAAATGCATACCCTTTAGTTCAAC
Organism: Neomonachus schauinslandi; assembly: GCF_002201575.2. Classification (NCBI taxonomy): domain Eukaryota; kingdom Metazoa; phylum Chordata; class Mammalia; order Carnivora; family Phocidae; genus Neomonachus; species Neomonachus schauinslandi. The sequence goes on along the minus strand of NC_058408.1, from coordinate 4,645,703 downwards.
TTGGGGTGCAGGCCTGCTGTGTGTGGAGAGAGGGGGCATGTTCTGGCCAGGAGAGTAGATGGGGGGCGTCGTGCAGGTCCAGCCCCCTCCTCTGACCGAAGTACAGCCCTTCTCCTTTTTGTGCTCCTCTTCCAAGGACACCTCAGTCCCGGCCATGGAGGAGGGGTCTCCCTGCAGCCCCTCCCTCCTAAACGTGCCTACCTGTGGTGGGACTTTGGGGTCCCAAGTCACCTTCCCATGGGCCTGAGGCCGCACACCGCGAGGCCCCGAGTCCCCCCAAGTCTGCATGCGGCTGTGGGCTAGGGGTGGCCGGGAGAGGCCACTGTGCTCTGTGGGCCGGTGGACCCCAGACTCACCTCCAGGATCAGCTCTTCCATCTCAAACTGTCTTTGTGAGGCCTTGTCATCCTCGGGGGGCTCGTGGTAGAGCAGTGCCAGCACCTCATACTTCTTGAACACATGCTTGTAGTTCTTGGCGTTGACATTGACCACACGGTCCACACCGTCATACTGAGGGAATTCCAGCCCGTCCTCCCCCTGCACCCCCAACCTGGGTGTCCCTAGCACCAGCAGGAAGAACAGTGCCGGCCGCAGCCCAGGCCCCGCGCTGGCCCCCATCCTGTCGGCGGTGCGTGCGGTGCAGGGAACGGGGTCAGGCTCGGCTCTCAGGTCCCTGAGGGTAGCTGGGGTCGGGCGGGGCCCTGGGTCCTGAACCCTGAGTGAGGGGCTCACAGGGGGGTGGGGTGGGGAATGGCCCGGAGCAGTGGACAGAGGATACTGCTGGGTCCCGGACAAACTGCCGACAGAGCCAAGAGTGAAAGGGTCAGGAGGAGGGATAGGAGCAGGGGGTGGGGAGGGAACCGGAGCTGTCCCTGAAATTGGCACCGCGGGGCCCCCACCTGGCTCCACCTAAATATGTGTCTGGGGTTGGCAGGAGAGAGGATAACCTTCTGAGGCCAGGACAGCTCCAGAGGGCCGAGACCCTCCCTCCTCCTCCCCCTCGCCCCCTGGCTCCGGGAGCCCCTCCCCCGCTGCCTTCCCCTACGGACGGCCAGGGTTCCTCAGCACAGTCCCCACGCTGGCCCGGAAAGCTCATCGCCATATTAAGAAAGGAAAAAGCCTGAGCTAAAAATAAGACCAGATGAGTCGGAGGTAAATGAGCTGGGCTGGGGGAGGGGAGGCATGGGGTCGTTAGGGAGAGTCCAGGGAGGGCAAGGGTACTCAGACCCAGGGAAATGGTGGTGGAGAGGAGGCATTCTGGGTCAGAGATTCAATTCCTACGACAGGACAGAGGGGGCACAAATGCCTAAAACCTGGGACTGTCCTCTGGATGTGGCCTGTTTCCTCCATCCAGCGGAGGAGAAGGTGGTAAAAAGCACCCGGGCTGCAGGAAGAGACCCCCTGCACTTCCCTTTCAAGAACAAGGACCAAGGATGATGTCATTCTCAGAATAAAAGATGGAGCCTCAGCCAGGACGGGTGACCTGGCTCAGCCCCAGCCACTTTCCTGTGCTTCACTCAACACCCTAAGTCGGGAGCAGGGGAAGGACGGGGCGTGGGGCAAGAAGCGCTGGCCCACATCCACTCTGCAGAAATGTGATTTGGGGTTTCTCTCCACGGGAAGGGGAAAGTCCTGCAGCTTCTGCTTCCTGCTTGTGCTCGGTACTCGGATCAGAGGGGACTCGGTTCTCTAGGGCACAGTGGGGAGGGAGGGTCCCCCAGGCTGGATGACTGTAAGGAAGGAGAGTTGCCGCAGTGCATTCTGACCAAGAGGATCAGGTATAAAGGCCAGGGGAGAAGTTAACTCAGGGAAAACCTGAAGAGGTGGGCCCTGCACCAGAGCTGAGGATGTTGATTGGTTCTGTGCACTTGAGAGCCCAGGTGGAGTGGGGGGGAGGGGCTCTAACTTCCTGGGCCCCATCCTGGGGTGAGGGCTGTGGATGAGTTCAGCTCTGGGTACCTAGGAAGGGAGGACCCTCCTCATGGCCCTCCAGCGTTCTTACCAGGCACAGGTAAACTGAGGCACAGGGGAGCCCATGGGAGAGGTTAGATCAAAGCGCTCCATCCTCACTCTGAGCTGTCTCTGATTTTGGAGAGACGGGGTTTATTTTGCACCCAGGCAGGGGCATGAAATTGTGTTAGAGGGATAAATTTTCCCCCTCCTGTGGGGTGGGCCTTGCACCGCCAAGCAAGGAAGGCCACGGAAAATCTCAAGAACGTGGCAGGAGGGGGTCCAAGAGAGACAGCTGTCCATGGAGCAAGAGAGGCCAGAGCTAACCTGAGCAGGGCCGGCTGGAGCTAAAGGGGCCTCGGAACACATCTCCCGGGCTCCCAGGAGAGTGACTGAGCGGCCCACAGCCCCACGGCCAGACGGAAGGCCTGCAGGAGGGAGGGCGTGGATTTCCAACTTCTGCTGAACTCCGGGGGAGGGGGAAACTCTGGAACATTGGACCTGCCCCTCCACACCCCAAAGGGTGTGAGATGGGGCTAAATGGTGACCTGGGCCCCCCAGTCCCACCCAGTCCATCCCAGCAGCTGCACCCTCCTGCTCCCCACCCCACTCTCCCTGCTGCTTTGCTCCCTAATTTCTATTCTGTCCCTTCCCTCTGGACCCCTGCCTTCGGGCCCTTGGACTTAATAGGCCTCAGCAGCCGGTATCAAATGACTCTGAGTTGGGGCCTCTGTATTTTTAACCCACCAGACACCCGAAGCTCCTGCTACTGAAACCCGAGGAGCTGGCCCCTCGGCGCTTCCCGTCCCCACTCAGTCCCCACGCCCTGGCCCCTCCATCTTCCAGGCCTGGTTCAGCTGTGTCAGCAGCAGGGGAAGGACCCCAGACTGATATAGCCCTGTCCCTAGGGGACCTGCTGTTGGAGGAGGGAAGGCAACGGGTGGAAGGGACCTTAGGAGGAGCCTGATGCAGGGCCGAGTGGCTGGCTACACCTTACAGAACCCACTGCCTCTCATCCTCCAGAGCCATCCACGGACCTCCCCCTGCTCACGACCCTATTGTTCCGGTTTCGGTTTTGTAGTTTTGTAGTTGGGTGTTTTCGGCGCAGCCCTCATTGCGGGACTGGGCCGTAAGTGGTTAAGGGCGTAAGTGTTGGAGTCAGACAGACCTTGGCGTCCTCATCGGCGAAACAGGCTGGGTGCTTAGAGGCTACTTGTTGTGTGAGTTGCTGGACGGTGTGCACAGGGCGCTCATCCCACCACGGGGCACGCTGTGCGGTCCCTTAACACACACGCTTTGGTTTTGATGACCGTCTGTGATTTCCAACAGGCTTCCTCAGCATTTCTCTCTGCTCTGCATGCTTTGGGCTCAGCCCCCGAAGGGGTGTGACCATGCCCTGCCCTCCAGGGCAAAGTGGACCAGCTCACAGAGCAACAGCCAGCGCAGGGCCGAAGGGGAAGGAGGAGCCACGTGTGACGGTGGCCGGGAGGGGCGAGGGCCCAGGGCACCTCTGAGTCCTCCACCTGAGACACAGCAGGGAGCCCGGGCCCAGCTTCTCAGGCTCCGGACCCCGGACCTTGGGGAATGTCTGTCATCTTGGGCAGAGCCTGGGTGCAAAAGGGCAGGGTGCTTCACCTAAAGTCAAGGCTACGGGATCCTGGATCCCGAATGATGGGACGGGGTCAAGATGCCCGAGGGCAGGGTGTGGAGGCAAGGACCAGCTTCCGGTCCCCAGAGGAAGGCGGTGGCCGGCCCTGCGTTTGCCACTCACCCTGGGACGCTTCCCAGGTCCTGTCTGGACCTCGGGTTCTTCGTGGATGAACTAAGGTCTTTTCTAGCACTGAAGTTCCATGATGAGTCCATGTGCCAGTCTGGACAGGGGTGCTGTGGCCCCCTCTACCGCCTCTCCCTCATCTCTCCTGTGCCTCTGATCCTGCTCCACCTGTCCTGTCCTTGCTTTCCCTTGGGTCTTCAGACTTTAAGTCGGGGGTTAGCCCTCAAGGGGCAGGGATGCTTGATTTTGACCCCCTCCCAGCCTCGACTCGGTCCCTGAAAGACCACCCTGCCTGGCTCCCGTGGAGACACCATTACAGTAATCCCCTCTTTTCAGAAACCAGACGGACACATCCAGCCAGGTGAGGGCTATTGCAAACATTTATTCTCTAGACTGGCTACTGATTCAACAGGACAGTGCCTCTCCCACTGGGCCCCAGCCAGACATAGCCTGTGCTTGCCGCCCACCCACCCCGCCGTGCCCTCAGTCCAGCCCCAGGATTGCCTGTCTCTCTCATCCCGGGTAATTCATCCCAGCATCTCTGCCCCCACTCATTTTCTTTCAGATGCGCCAGGCTCATAACCCCAACTCCCCCTGCCCCCGCCCCCAGCCCTGGGATGCCCCCGGCAGGGGAAGCTCTTCTTCTGCTGAGTTCAGTAGTAGGTCTCTCTCTCCAGCCAGCCTGTGGATGAGAGGAAACCTGAGTGAACTGGGGAAGGTGGAGGGGAGTGAGGACAAGGTAGGAGGCCTGCGGTAGAACTCAGGGCCCCGAGGACTGGAAGGAGCAGGATGGCGGAGGCCAGGAGTCAGGACCTTTCCGGCAGCACATGCAGGCTGTGGGGTGGGGAGAGACAGACCCGGCCCCCCGGAACAGGCAGGAGGGGAGAGCCAGTTAGGAGGCTGGGGACCCCTCAGAGCAGGGCGTGGGGAGCCTCACCGCCAGGATGACGTCGGATGATGAGTTTTCGGACTTCATCATAGATAAAGATAAGAACACTGTAGGGAGTGGCGCAGAACCACCAGGATAGCCTGTGGGGAGCAAGCGCTGGTCAGCGGGGCGGGGCCAGAGGGGCCAGAGGAGGGCAGGTGCAGAGAACAGCGCAGAACCGAGCGTCTCATCATCGCGTGCAGGGTTGAGCCCAAGCTCTGGGGAGGTCAGAGCCGAGTGAGGGAGGGAGGAGACAGAAACAGAAGAAGCCGGTGATAACAGAACGTGATAAATGCCGCGTTAGAGGTACACGCGGTGTTCCTGCTTCTGCAGGCGCTCAGGGAGACCCCTGTTGCCTTTCAGGTCTTCTGGGCCTTGCCAAAGGGGAGGTGCTCTGAGCAGGATGGGTCTACCTGAGATCCCCACCTGTGGGGATATTTCACCGAGGAATGGATATACTTGTCCATGTTGCAAACATGGGGAACGTTTCTCTTCCGGAACCTCTTCTGTCATTAGAGGCCAGGGAGAGAGACTCTGGGGAGGAGTCAAATCACAAGCATGTTTGTTCCCTTGGGTGAGAGGGAGGTGGCCTAGACCAGTGCCGTCCCAGAACAACACACTGAGAGCCACTCGTGAGGCCTACTGTTTTCCAGGAGCTGCCTTAAAATAAGTGAAAAGAAACGGGGGCAGTTAATTCTAATAATACGTTTTTATTTAACCCAATATATCCAAAGTATCATCATTTCAACACGGAACCAATGTAAACATTATTAAGGAGATATTTTACATTCTTCTTTTTACCTTAAGTCTTTGAGATCCAGGGAGTACTTCACGCTGACGGTGCATCACACATCAGACACTTAATTTTCAAAGGGTCAAGAAAATGTAGTCCAACCCAAACAGGAAAGTTGTATTTAGCAGAATAATATCTGACACTGCTTGAGTTTGTAACTCTACATTAACTAGATAAAATTTCAAATTCAGTTTCTCAGTCTCACTAGCCATATTTCAAGAGCTCAATAGCCGAAAGAGGGTGATGTGGGAAACGAAGGCAAAAGAAAAATTAAATTTCCATACTGCCTTCAGCCCATTGACAAGTCCTTGAAACAGGCAGAGTGACCTTCCTCTAGGAACTCAGCTGCCTCGATGTTACTTTGCTAAGGGCAAAAGACGGTCTTAGCCCGACTCCCAGGACCCTGCAAGTCTACTTTAACACATAGAAATTCCTTTGGAAACTTCCTTTATCTCTACCCCTCAAGATCCATGTTGGCACCTTTATCTCTACCCCTCAAGATCCATGTTGGCAGTCATCCTCCAAGGATATGACCCAGCGATACACATCTGAAGGGTCTCATGACTAAGGTTTTATTAGATGGTAATAAATGACCTTTTCCTAACAATAGCTAGCCCCCTCAGGGTCCTGGGAACCTTGCTTCCAAAATTCCTTAGAGACTGATGATGCCTCCCTAACCCCCTCCCAACTTGAAAGTATATAATCAGGGGCGCCTGGGTGGCTCAGTCGTTAAGCGTCTGCCTTCGGCTCAGGTCATGATCCCAGGGTCCTGGGATTGAGCCCCATGTCGGGCTCCTTGCTCAGCGGGAGCCTGCTTCTCCCTCTCCCTCTGCCTCTCACCCCTACTTGTGCTCTTTCTCTCTCTCTCACCATCTCTCTCTCTGTGTGTCAAATAAATAAATAAAATCTTAAAAAACAAAGGAAAGTATATAATCAGCCCCAGTGCAGTTCTTTCTGCCCATGGGTCCTGTCCCTGTGCTTTAATAAAACTACCTTTTGGCACCAAAGACATCTCAAGAACTCCTTCTTGGCTGCCGGCTTTGAACCCTAACGTCCTTCCTACGTCAGACGGCGGCTGCCATATCGGCCAGCGTGGGCCTCGGCCAGCGTGGACCCACACACAGCCAGTGCCGTCCATGCACACAGCACAGACTCACGCATGGCAACCACCGTGTGTCACTCTGTGTCCGTGTGGGTCGTGAGGGACTAAAACTGATGACACGATGGCCTTTGATCTCGAGGAGCTCAGGTGGCCAGGGAGACGAAGGGAGAAAAACAACTGAAGTACAGTGTTAGGTGATGTGTGTTATGGTCGGGGTAGGACACACAGAATGTTTGGGAGCACAGCTAATGGTCCAGCGCGTCGACTGTGACTCGTATGCTGACATCCATAGCAACGCGATCAAGCTACTGTGACCAAAGCTCCCGCCGTGACCCACGCAATCGTGCTGGGCGCACTGCACACAGCTCTGCATGTAATTCTCACACCGGTCCGCCCGGTGTGTGTGAGGGAGACCGCAGGTCCTGCTCACACACTGTCCAGAATAGTACACGGCAGAGTTGAAAGGCGAACCTGGGCCTGGTATCTAAGGGCACTGCCAGTGTCTGTCATTAAACATTAATTGGGCACCTACAGTATACAAAGCATTGTGTAAAACACTGCAAGGGACAGAAAGGTGAGCGAGGTGTATGAATTCATAGCGGACGAGCTGGAAGCGCACACGCTGGGTCGTTAATAGACGGCCTCTGCAGGTGGGGCGATGAGGGGGGTGGCGTGGTGGTTTTGCTTTACTCCCTGTAAAATTTTCTTTTTTCTTTTTTAAGATTTATTTATTTATTTGAGAGAGAGCACTTGTCCTTATGCAAACGGGTTGGGGGACGGGTAGAGGGAAAAGAGAGGGGAAGCAGACTGGCCGCTGAGCACGGAGCCCCAAGGGACTTGATCTCAAGACCCTGAGATCATGAGCTGAGCTGAAACCAAGAGTCAGACATTCACCAGAGTGAGCCACTCGGGAGCCCCTCCTTGTAAATTTTTTCACAACAAGGATATACTAATGTAAAAAAAATACAAACCAAAAAACAAAAACATGGGCCTGTTTTGAACAAAACAAGATACCAGACAGTAAGGATTCCTGCACACCCACTCACATATGCACCTTGAACATGTTTGCCTAAGTACAACAGAATTAGCCATGCGTAGATTAGGCTATTTTTATGTTTTCTTCTGCTCCAAGCAGTTTGTATCTTTGAACAGCTACGCCGCACAACACCATAAAAAAGATGCCCCTGGGGCACCTGGGTGGCTCAGTCGTTAAGCGTCTGCCTTCGGCTCAGGTCACGATCCCAGGGTCCTGGGATCGAGCCCCGCGTCGGGCTCCCTGCTCGGCGGGAAGCCTGCTTCTCCCTCTCCCACTCCCCCTGCTTGTGTTCCCTCTCTCGCTGTGTCTCTCTCTGTCAAATAAATAAATAAAATTAAAAAAAAAAAAAAGATGCCCCTGTGTTGAGTGCGGTTAAGTCTGCTAAATTTGCATGTCTCGCGGGGTGCCATCATTTGGCACAAGCCCCAGTCCCTCCCTAAATACGATGTGTTTGTGGGAGCGCAGATGGTTCTCTTCGTATCACCGAGGGTAGCTCTGTCCATCCAGGCAGCCCCCAGCTCGTGGCTTCCCTGTTCAGACACGCTGCTTCCCCTCCCAGGCTCTCCCCGTGCTGGAGACCCCCCAGCCTGCGTCCCTTCCCTTACTCACTTGAGTGGGTACATCTGCAGGGCCATGTCCATGCCTGGAGTGTAGGACAGAAAAGCAGCCAGGAAGGTCTCCTCCATGATCCCAAATATTAGGATCTTGTTTCTGGGAAGAAATGTTGAAGGGTGTGCTGGAGAAAGGGAGGGAGAGGTAGGGGAGCCTGCACCCCGTGTGGAGGTGTGAGGTGGGGTGGGGCGGAGGGGACGCTCACTTCATGCCCTGCTGGAAGACTGAGTTGCGCCGGGTCTTGCAGATGATGAGGTCGGCGCACTGCATGATCACAATGCTGACAAAGAAGGCCGTGTGGCAGGTGAACTCCAGCACCTTCCGCTGCTCGTAGGTCTGCGGGGGCGGGCAGAGTGGAGACGGACCGTGTCAGAAGGGATCCGGATCTACCTCATAGGCTTCTTCCTTCTCCCGCCTTCCTGGACCCCAAGGCCGAGTTAGGTCTTAGGCCCCCACACTTCCCACCATCTCGTCTCAGCACTTCCCGTGTTGGGTTGTGAGTGGTTGACATGCTTTCCTGACCCACCGAGAGCAACTCAAGGGTAAGCACCTGTCTCATTGACCTTGGCGCCGCCCTCCCATGCTTAGTTCAGGGGGTGGCTGGTAAACAGCTCCGAAGTATTCAGCAGGTGAACAAGAAGGGTGGTGTGAGGGGGAAGGCAGACTCGGAGAACAGAGGCAGAGGAAAGAGCTCCGAAGGGGAGGGCGGGCCGGAGGGCATCCACCGTGGAGAAGAGAAGGCCCGAGGGGGCGGCACGGGAGAGGAGCGCTCATGCACCCACTGGGTCTTCCTTGCATCCATAGTTTCCACATAAGGAACCTAAGTCTAGTGGGGAAGATAAGTAGGCTGGCCAGCCAGCGTCATAAGAGGTCCCGAGGTCAGAGAGGACTTTGGGAATAGAGAAGAGATGCATCTCCCTTAGACGGGAGAAAAAAGGCCATGTTTCAATGATGAAAACATCATGGTTCTAACTGGTAGATTGAATAAAGAATTTGAGAATGTGAAGGACTGACGACAAGACGTATCGAGCCTCATGGGCTGTGGCACTTGGAGGGAAAATAACGCCTTAAGTGATTGGAACACAAAGGCTGGAAGTTGATGGGCCCCGTGCTGCGCGGGGAGTGAGTCCCACGGGCCCGTTGTGATGTTAGGTCGCTCCCGCCACTGCCGTCGCCGTCGGCCTGTGGCCAGCCACCAGCACCCCAGTGCTCTGTGGTCACTGGCAGATTTTAGCTCTGACGCCCTGACTAGCCCTGCTCCCGTCCTGGATTCTGGGGATTCAAACATCCATGTGGATGATCCTTCCACCACCATGGTCTCAGCGTCCCTCAGTCTCCCTCTCCAGCGGTGTGGCCCTCCACTCCCCACCTGGCTTGCTGGCGCCCATGTCACACCCCGGATCTGTCCTTGCCAATAGCTAGTTTCTCTGTGATTTCCATTTCAAGCATCTCTTCCCCTCTGACCACCACTTGATCTCTCCATCCCGCCCACTCTGGTGTCTCAATTCCAACACTTACTGGACTCTACTCGGACTTAAGTTCCATTGACCCTGTAGGTTACATATTTGGTTGTTATCTGTCTCCCCTCCCAACCCCTGCCCCTCACTAGAATATAAAGTCCACAAGAGCAATAACTTGACCATATTTGTTCAATACCAGACCCCAGGGCCAGAAGAGTATCTGGTACCTAGAAGATGCTTCATGAATGAATGAGTGGTGATCAGTGGAATTAATGGCGAGATGTATTTAGAAGGTAGAGAGCTCTCCCTGCTTCTAGCAGTCTGTGGGGGTGGGGGGTGGCTCTGTATGCGATTATCTGAAGATTACGGCAATGGAAGAGACATAAACCCTGCCTTTATGAACTTTATTCCTCAGGGCGATTGTTCTCAACCCATTCTGCAATACCTCCAGATGTCTTTGATGTAATTTGGTGTTACTTCAAATTAATTTTAATTACCTTTAATTTATTACAAATAAATATATGTTAAGCTGCGTCCTGGCAGCAGGGAGATGGTGTCAAGATATAAAACTAATAAAGGCTGGAGTTGAGGATCGAGGAGATGCTGACAATGTAATGACTTTGGGCATCATTGGACCCTGGAGCAATGTTGGTGGCTGGGAAGATTGACCCCTGATGGCTTCATGGGGCTCGGCTAGGGGAAGCCAAGTGTGTACAAGGGGCACCTTTCCAACAACCAGGATTCTAACACACTTTTGAGAAACCTACAGTTAGCTTGGTTTGGAGGCATCATGGTGAAGGAGGGAGGTGTTGGGCAGGAACCAGTACAGAGCTCCTGTGAAGCCCTTCTAGGGATGCCCTGTGGGACTTGGAACAAGCCGCAAAATCTTTCTAGACTCGGTTTCCTTGTTTACAGAGTGATGATAACAGACCACGTGTCTTCTATAGACTTTGCATCCTCTGTGGTCCTACGATTCTAGCAATAATTGGTGTCACATCACCCACTGTTTTAGAAATTAGGACAGGCATGTTCACAGGTAGGAAAAAGCATACTTGAATTCTTGAATTCAATCTTGTTGAATTCTTGAATACATCCTGTTGGCTAGAGGGCTTCAGTTTGAACCTCATTCATCTTGGGTTTTACAAAAGACTACTACAGAGAGGCATCCTCTAGGTTTAACAAGTTTAGAAAGGTGAGAAAGGGAGATACAAAGCACATAGATTTTCAGACTTGAAGTCGTATTATTTGAACTCCCATGGAGGGAGGGAGTGAAACAGAGAGAAGAGTATTTGGTACCTAGGAGATGCTTCATGAATGAATGAGTGGTGATCAGGGGAATTAATGGCGAGAGGTATTTAGAAGGTAGAGAGAAGAGAGAGAGAGAAGACCCAGCACTCACTTTTGGGGCGATGATGCCTAGAACCTGGAAACACAGAAATCAGCCCCCAAAAGTTGACATGATGAGGAAGACCTCCAGGTCCAAGGAAGCTGAAAGATCCAGCAAGGTAAGGACAGGTGACAGACAGCAGGAATGAACAGAAATGAAGTCATCATTTGAAAAGTCTTCATTTGAAGAGTATTTGCCGACATGATGGGAGATTGAGGTCACGTAGGACTGGAGATGAGGTATCATCTCTTCTCCAGTATTCTCCACTCTTCCCTGTCCCTTCTTCGCCCTTACTGGTCACTGTCTCAGGCGTTACCTCTTCAACTCACCCACTGTTGTCCATAGCTGTCCTCCAGGTCATTGAAGAACCGGTCCTCCCAGTTGAGGCGGATGCCTAGCAGGTCAATAGGCTTGAAACCGTTCTCAGCCAGGATCACAAAGTAGGTGAAGAATCCAGCCAGAGCCTGAATCACCCCTGTGAATGACAGTCACAGGACAGAGGAATGTGGTTCAGAGAAGGACCTCAAAAGGCAGACCATGGAAGGGGTTGTGGCCAGGTTCTAGCTGGGCGGGTGTGTGTCTGAGCTTTTAGTGCTGAAGATGCTTGCCATCAGTGACCTGATCCCTTCATCTCTGTAGGATTTCTCTCCAAGCCCTGACATTTCTTTTGGAGCTCTAACCCAGAGTCATCTTTGAGTCACATAGTCAAAACTGAAAGGACCCTGGAGAGGATTTATTCTCTTTCCCTGAGCGAGCACTGGACTCTTCTGGGTCCACTTCCTCTTACATGTGGACCCTCATCAGGTCCTGTCCTCTCCTCGCACCTCCCCCACTGCCCCTTGCCTGTCCCTTAGTCCGCACCTCTGCCTCCAAGCCTGGCCATGCGGTGGCGGACACCAGTGTTTGCCTACCAACTGTTGAGCTGTGCACCAAGTCGATTCTCACAACAATTGTAAGCTACTATTTACCTTCCAGAGGTGGGAAAACAAGCACAAAAAAGATTCAGTCCTCATTCAAGGTCATACAGGTAGTAAGTGGTGAAACTGGGATTCAAACATAGGTCTGGCTCCTAAATCTATGCTTTTTCTATGTGTTTCCTCCTCTAGATATTGGGGTGATCTCCCCTGTCCATCCCTCACCTGCTCCCTGAAACATTGCACCGGCAATTCGAGAGCAAAGACTTCTAACGGCTCTCCAGTGTCTTTCGAGGCTGGCCCGGGGTAAATGCTACCTGTATCCACAGCCTCATCCTCTCCTGCTCCTTTCTCAGGAGCAAGGGCCCCCCCAAACTGGTTATTGGCTCTTCTGCAAGCAGGCACGTGAGTTCCCCTCCTCTGGCTGACCGTACATCTGCGATCTTCCAGTACCAGGCGCAAGTCCTGTTCCCTCCACACGGCCTCCCTGACTGTCCTCCTGGCTCCTGAGCCCCCTGCTCTGTTCTCCTCTCGCACGTCCTGTACACACTCATTTCTTGGCACTGGGAAAGATGCTATCATTTTATGTATGTCTGTTCCTTCTCGGCTGGACTCTTAAGTCAAGGGCAGATCACACATCAGTGGCTCTTTGTGTTCCGGGGGCCCAGCACAGAGTTTGTCGTCATGAAAATATCTCCCTGACTCCAATGGCCTGGCAGGTGCAGCCTCTCCCCACACCCCAGCCTCCCATATCTCTGGCCGCACCAGTCTGTCCATAGGCCATGCTGATGAGGCGGTGGTTCACCAGATTATCGCTCTTTGGATTCCGTGGGGCCCTCTTCATGATGTCACTTTCAGCTGACTCGTAAGCCAAGGAGATGGCCGGGACCTGGAGGATGGAGGGTGGGGGTGACAAGGGACACAAAGTTCAGAAGGAAACACAGAAGTAACTCGGTTGAGCTCTGTCCCTCCCCCTGGACACAGACTTTTCCTGCTCCCCAGTCCCCTTGTGGCAGCTCTGAGAGCAGGGTCCCAGTTTGGGGCTCACCATGTCAGTGCCCAGGTCGATACAGAGGATGGTTATGGTGCCCAGAGGCAGGGGGATACTGAGGATGATGAAGAGCAGGAAGGGGGTGATCTCGGGGATGTTGCTGGTCAGGGTGTACGCGATGGATTTCTTCAGGTTGTCGAAGATGAGGCGGCCTGGGGGAGGAAGGCCACTCTTCTGTGACAAGCGCAGAGAGCACACCACCCACACACCGGCTCCTGGACAGAGAATGCTACAAAGTAGAGTCACAGCCCATGGAAAGGTCTGGAGGTCCGAGACCTCAACCCAGTCCTCGCTCCCAGCTTTGTCCCGAATCACGTGACTCTTCATTAGCGCCGTGCTCTATGAGCACGCCATGTCTGACTGCTCCTTGTTCTTGGATTCCGTGGGGCTAATAGCACCTGATCCCTGAGAATGAAACAGGGCTGGGCCGGGCTGCTACTTAGAGATGTCTGAGAACGCCAACATAAAAGCCATTAGAGGTTGAAGGCTGAAGCGGAGAGAGTCCGGACTTGGGTTCCAATCCCATTCTCTGCCGCAAGAGCTAGTGACGTTGGGCACCTCCCCAAGCCTCATTCCTCCTGCCTTGCAAGATGGCTTGAGTCCTTCCCTGATGACCCTTTCAAAAACTGTAACCCCAGCCCCATTGCACTGATCTCGTAATATACTATGCAATTTATTTTACTGTCTTGCTCCACTAGAAATTAAGGAGCATAAGGGCAGGGATTTGTGTCTTTTTATTTCCCATTGTTACATCCCAGGATCTAGAATAGAACCTGGTACATGGTTGGTGCTCAAAAAATGAATTGAATTGAATGGATACCAAATACTGAGCAAAGTGTCAGGATCATACTAGGTTTCAGTAAAACGGTATAACTATTATTCTTATGTGGCTTGTCATAGGGTTCAGCAAGATGACTGCAGGCAGAAAGCAGGGAGCCCAGGAAGCAGGAATCTGGGGCTCTCCTGCTCACCAGTGGGTGTGGTCTTCAGAACTCTCTGGGAGAGTGGGCGCCTGATTCGGCTCATGCAGTCAGTTCCTAGATCAGCCTCCAGCTGATCTCATTGTATCAACATCATTCAGGCAACAGGTTCCTGGGGACCCCGGAGATTGTGGCGGATGGAGTCGTCCCAGGGAACGGCTACATCCTGGAACCTGCTGCAGACCCACTGGAATGTGTGTGAGGGACCAGGGGATACTCTCTAGACCAGAGTCCCCGTCTCCTTCACAAATCTGCACTTGCCTCCCACCTCATACAAAAGGGCTCCTGGCAGTGATGTTCCAACTACGGCCAAGTCTAATTTACAGAATTTCGTCTTACACTGATTATTCCCAGTCTGTACAGGGTCACGGACGTGGAATGATGGGCAAAGGGAATGACAGAACGCACACCAGCTCCCGCCTGTCACCTGAATTGACGGGCACCCTGCCCCCTTACCTTCCTCCACGCCCGTGACGATGGAGGCGAAGTTGTCGTCCAGCAGGATCATGTCGGCGGCCTGCTTCGACACGTCGGAGCCCGAGATGCCCATAGCGATGCCAATGTCAGCCTTCCTCAGTGCGGGGGAGTCGTTCACGCCGTCCCCGGTCACCGCCACGATGGCCCCCTGGACGAAGCACAGCCAGAGCAGGGGAGGAAGCCCGTCGAGGCCCCGCCCGGCCCACCCCGCCGGCCCGGCCCTGCTTCGCTCACCTGCCTCTGACAGCCCTCCACGATGATGAGCTTCTGCTGCGGGGACGTCCGCGCAAACACGATCTCCGTGTGGTTCTTGAGGATCTCGTCCAGCTGCTCCGCCGTCATGTCCTTCAGGTCGGAGCCGTGCACCACGCACGCCTTGGCTTCCCTGAGGGAAGGAGGTCAAAAGCCACTGCAGAGCGCTCAGAGTTCCCCAGAGGTCCTGGTCCCTCTGTCCAGCCTCCGCCATACCCTCCTGTTCCTGCCTTCAGCCCGGCTCCTTGCTTGTCCCCAGCCACCCACTGTCCCCGGACGGACACGCTGCACCCCTCCCTGCCTCCAACCCTCTCCTCCTTTTGCTCTGCGTCCTTCCACCCACTTCCTCTGAAAACCCACTGACATAGTCACTGGGTCATTTTCCTATTACATTTTACTTTGCAATAAGTAAACCCTACACGTCCTACCTACTACAGGAGCCTCCAGGAACTGCAGCGACGGGGGTCAGGGTGGGGTGGTTGAGGATGGAGGGGAAGCACTGCAGATCTGAGTTCTTTAGGGGCCCCACCTGGTGTTGATCTGGCTGATAGGGACCTGGAGCTGAGCAGCCATGTCCTCTGCTGTCTCGTTGCCTTCTGATATAATGCCCACACCTTTGGCGATGGCCTTGGCTGTGATGGGGTGGTCCCCGGTCACCATGATAACCTGGGTTGGGAAGGGAAGAAAGGGGAGCAGAATCATCTTCAGGGGGTCCTGGACGCTTTGTCTTTCTCTCCAGGACCTAACGGATCACTACCTTCATTCCACAGGGCTATTCGTAGTAGTCCCCAAGGACTTCCGCTATGGTGGCTTCATCCCCCGGGACTGGGTCAGGACCACCAGACCATAACACATAGAACAGTTTGGGTTCTAGATTTCCCGGGCATAAATTGGGGATTTGGGTGTATTGCTATATTCTGATTTTCACTGAATTGTTCCAGAAGCTGTTCTGTTTCTTTAAGCTCAAAAGACAAACACCTACACATAGACCAAATGGTAATAAAGAGACATCTGGAATAATCCCTCTGCCTAGCAAAATATCCTCTAGGCCCAGGTGCGTTCTGACCCTCACTCTTCCTCACCTTCCCCAGGTGGCCTCCCCTGGGTTCCAGCCCTTTTGCTGATGATGCCCTGTCCCCTGGCTCCCCAAAGGTCAGGTGCCTGGCTCGGGGCTGTCTTGGCATTCTGTTCCTTCTGTGTGTCAGCACTCCTCCTGCTCCGGATGGGGAGGGCTTGTCTCTGTCTGCTGGCCCGAGCGCTCTGCAAGAATGGGCTGAGTCCAGGCTCCTCGCGAAGCTTTGCTCTTGCGCAAAGCCTAGCCCATAGCCGCGGTTCCACAAACAGCCATCAGATGCAGGAATGAAAGAATGACGGCTTCTTGAGAGTCACGGCCCCAGGCTCCCGAGTGCCCTCTGGGCGCACGGCTTTCCCTGGCTCCGGTGGAGGGAAAGGCAGCTGCGAGGCTGTGACTGAACTGTCCTGGGAAGGTCCTGGAAAGGTCCGTCTGTTTGCTTTCAGAGCATGGAAACAAGGCTGTAGGGAGTGTTTCCCAGAGCCCGCCTCGTTGTGCGCTGGCCTGAGAGCAGCGTGACTCCAAGCCCGGCTTCCTGGAGGGAGGTGGTGACGCAGAAGTCCGTGTGGCCACCAGAGACCAGCACGGCCACTGTACCCACAGCACGGACGGCGAGTGTCCCCATCTCACCAGCGCGGCCCCACGGGGTACCCGGGGAGGATCTGGGAGGGAGCTGCATGCGAGCTTACAATGTTCCCGATGTGACACAGGCCGAGCCCTCCGTGCTGCCCTTCAGGCTCCCTGTGCCCGGACAGCCCCGCAGCGGCTCATCCGTGGTGACCGGGGGGCCCAGAGGGCAGGTGCGCCGTCATCCTGATGCCCCCCCCCCCCCGCCCACCCCGAGCACCCTGGCTCAAAGGGGCCGTTCCGTAGTAGTTTCCGGCAGTCCCACCTCCAGGCCAGGCCGGAGAAAGAAAAACACCAAGTACCCCCTTCCCCAACCCCCCCCCACCCCTACTGAGTCCCCAGGACGTGATTTCGCAGCGCACAACAGATGTGCGGTCCTGCAGAGCGGCTCCCTCTGAGGTAAAGGACGTCTCCTGGTTTCTGGGATTCGTCAGGGACTGAAGGACTCTCATTTCCAACTTGTGGGTGCTGGCTGTACCTCCGCTGTTCCCACGTAGTCTCGCGAGCTGCCCTCTTGTTCCCTCGTCCCTTCTCTTCCCGTGTGGGGCCCATCGGAGCGACGGAGTCCGGTATTGGTGACATGGCCGTAGGTCTCACGGCCAGACTGCGGTTCTCGGAGGAGCCGGGTTCTGGGCGAGGCCCAAACACCTTCACGGCCCCCACAGCCTCAGTGAGTGGCAAATATAACAGATACTTGTATTCATTTTTTAAATTACGTTTATTCCAAAGGCCTGAGCACGTGGTTCTACCTGGGAAGTACCAGCCCTGCAATCACCTCCTTGTAAGAACTTTGCTGCCCTGTGACCCCAGGGCTCTCCGATCAGCTCTGCATCAAGGCCACTTTGGTGTTGGCCCTGGAAGGGTCTACCCTACGCGACAACCCACCTATGTCTATCACATTTGTCTTCCTCGAAGGATGACATCGTGTGTGTGTTTTACACTCCCCTATAGGGAAAGGGGGCTGATTCAGAATTTCTCACCGAGTCTGCCAAACTTCTGCCAGCTTCGGGTCCAGAAGAAGTGAGAAATGATAATGCGAACTGTAAGCCTATGCCCAGAACACGGACTGGCCCAGAAAGCCCCCGGGCCTCCTGCTTCAGCAGCCAGCCTCGGACTCGCCTGCCTCGGGCGGTCACGACACGCAGGCTAACTCAGCCCTTCGGCCCCGTTTGGGCCTCCCCACCTTGGGGGCAATTGTAAGTCTCTTCTTCTTGCTGTAAGGGACCCACAAATCCCCAGATGAGATGCATTTCACATCCCCCGTATAATTCCCCATTCCAACAGCCACCTCAATGCTCAGGAAACTCAAATAGGCCCTTCTCCAGCTAGCTCCCATGATGTGGTGTGGGGGCTTCGAGAGCCGGGGGAGGTCGAGACGTTGGCCATCCTATGCAGATGCAGACGTGCTGCTTCTGCAGAGAACCAACCGCCCAAACAGCGTGTGGTGATTAAGGAACTCACTCTGAATAGTTCCTCCATCCGTCCCTCGGTTCTCACTCCAGCCACAATCATTGAACTTGGCATGGCCCAGCTGCTCCCAGACAAACTGCCGACAGTCAAAGTTCTAAGATAAAGCCAGCTCCAACAGATAGTATCTCGTTCTCCCTAGATACCTCCAGCGCCCCCCACCCTCCAACCTGCTGTCCCCCAGGCCTGGGATCCAGAATATCAGGCATGAGCCGGAAAGGTGTCAGTCTCTGACCTGTGAGGATGTAGGTGAGTCTTAGAATCTGACCTGGAAGCGGGGTACAGAACGTCTCAGAACTAGAGGAATCCCATGCAGTCCGAGCCCCCCGGCCAAGGAGGAGTTCCCACCTCTGGGAGTGTGCTCTGCAACTGTGTTTCACTCTTTTTGGTTTCTAGCTTTGATGCCTGGACAAGTGCCTGTTGGTGTAGCTGTTCGCCCCGAGTCAGGTGCAACCAGGGTTCAGCTCTCCGTGGCTCAGCCTCTCTGTCATCCACTCCAGCCGCCAGCCCCTTCCCAGGAGCACCTTTCCCTGACATCGTCTAGCCCTTTGCTACTCCTGCTGTGGTGTGCAGACCGGCGGCAAGGGCATCACCTGGGAGCTTGTTACAAATGCAGAATCTCAGGGTCTTAGACCTGCAGAATCAAGATTTTGCATTCTGACAAAACCCCTAGATGAGTCACGTGCACAACCCTAGGACACTGGTTCTCAAACTTACCTGCCTAGTGAAATCTCTAAAAAAGTTTTAAGAAAGGGGGCGCCTGGTGGCTCAGTCGGTTAAGCGTCTGCCTTCGGCTCAGGTAATGATCTCCGGGTCCTGGGATCGAGCCCCACATCAGGCTCCCTGCTCAGTGGGGAGTCTGCTTCTCCCTCTCCCACTGCCCCTCCCCCCTGCTTGTGTGCTCTCTCTCTCTCTCTCTCAAATGAATAATCAATAAATAAAAATCTTAAAAAAAGAAAGTTTGAAGAGTACAAATGTCTGCATCCTGCCCTGAGAGTTTCCAATTTAATGGGTCTGGGGTGTGGCCTAAGCATCAGATTTTGTTTTAAGTTTATTTATTTATTTAAGTAATCTTTATACCCAATGTGGGCTTGAACTCACAACCCCAAGATCAAGAGTCACATGCTTTACTGACTGAGCCTGCTGGGGGGGGGCCCGGGGGGGCCCTAGGCATCAGACTTTTAAAGGTCCCCTGGTGATTGTAATGTTCAACGCAAGACAGGATTCTAACTACAGAAGAAACTTACTATTTCCTATTAGGTAGTCTCTTAAGACTAAAAATCGTAAGCTCAAGGAAACAGACATCCATTAAACCAAGATTATGAAGAACCTACTCTAGGCAAGGCTTTCTACTGTTGCTCCAAGTTGTAACGGGTCGGGGGGCTTCCGGGATATGGTCAGGAGTTTACCTTAATCCCTGCACTACGACACTTGCCCACAGCATCAGGCACTGCAGCTCGGGGAGGGTCAATCATGGATATGAGTCCCACAAAACAAAGGTTATCCATGGGAAAATTGATTTCATCTGTATTAAACTTGAATCCTTTGGAGAAAGTGCTAGGCAGATTCAAGAAGCAGAACCCTGGGGAGAGACAGAGGGACCAGTAGTCATTCAGCGGCCTACGTCCCTGTCTCGCTCACCCCAACATCTTCGAAATTTCACCCCACAAATAACCATTTGGGTGTCATTCTTTCTGGGTTTCTTCCGAAGCCTCTCACCTAGCACGCGTTCCCCCAGGCCTCCCAGTTCCATGTAGGCTTTCTGGAAGTCTTTCCTCATCTCATCGTCCATGGGGTACTCCACCCCCTTCAGAAGGTAAGAAGAGCAAAACTCTAAGATCCTCTCCGGAGCCCCCTTCATCATCAGTACATGGGTCTGGGAGCTGTCGTCCTGCAGGTGGATGGACATCTAGGGAGGAGAGAGGAAGAATCCTTGTGGCAGGAGGAGGGAGCAAGGGTTGGGGCAGAAAAGCAGGGGAAAGGTTTTTGAGCGTAAAACAACAGGTAACCCGTTTCATATCCCCCTCCCCATTTCCTTTGTCCCCTAACCCCAGTGCAGCCCCCTCCCTCCAGGCAAATCTGACTCAGGGTCAAGCCCACCCGTCCTCCTGTCCCGGGATCCCAGCCCTGTGTTATTTGCACAGGAGTCCCTACTATCTCTGCAGGAGCTGAGAGCACAAGCAGGACTCTCACTTTCTCTGCTTCCTCTCTGCCTGGAAAGCAGAAGTGTGGGCCGGGCAGAGGCAGCTGGGTAGACGGGAAGAGAAGGTAGGGGCCACGGTCCTGTGTCCCCCCAGCAGGAAGGCTTTGTGACCTCAGGTCAATCCACTGAACCTCTCAAAACCTTAGTTCCTTTGATACGATGCAAAAGATCCTGTGTTTCCGACTTCATTGGGTTTTTATGGGACACAATACAGTCAAAAATCCACATATATCTTTTGACTCCCCCAAAACCTAACTACTAATACAGTTTGCTGGTGACCCAAAACCTTACCAATGACATCAACAGTCAATTAACACATATTCTGTATGTTCTGTGTATTATATGCTGTGTTCTTATAGTAAAGTGAGGTCAAGAAAAGAAAATGTTAAGAAAAATCACAAGAAAGAGAAAATCCACTGACTGTACTGTGTTCATCGAAAAACATCGGTGTTTAACTGGGCCTACGCGGTTCACACCGTGCTGTTTGAGGGTCAGATTAGTTGTTAAAAAGTACTTTGAAAACTATGAAGCACAGTCCAGATTACGTCATCGTAATCCCTTTGGCATTCTCCCGACAGTCTGAGAAGTGCCAGGGGCTAGTGGTGGGGTCGGGGTTGGGGTCGGGGTCAGGGTCGGCCTGGTGGGCTGGGGGCAGGGAAGGCCAGATTCACAGTGAATCTCAGGAGACCAGAGGCCAGGAGGAGAGAGGAATGAGATGCATTTCGGTTTTGCGTTTTCCCTGGATCCTTGATCTGTGAGCAGGAACTATGATGGGGTTCCTCTTCGAGCCAGGAACTTCCCGTTACGAAGCCTGTTTGGTCACCAAACCAGCACCTCGAAAGGAGCAGGTGCAGAGGGGGCTGGACCACACTGCCCAGAGGGTAACCAAGGTGGGAAGCCTGTGTGTAAAGTGCTGTTAAAACCGTCCCATCAGGGCGCCTGGGTGGCTCAGTCGTTAAGCGTCTGCCTTCGGCTCAGGTCATGATCCCAGGGTCCTGGGATCGAGCCCCGCATCGGGCTCCCTGCTCCGCAGGAAGCCTGCTTCTCCTTCTCCCATTCCCCCTGCTTGTGTTCCCTCTCTCGCTGTGTCTCTCTCTGTCAAATAAATAAATAAAATCTTTAAAAAAAAAAAAAACCGTCCCATGAGAAACCTTCAAATATGTCCTATAACTCTCAGTTATATTCAAAATATGCCTAAGCAGCTAAGAGGAAAAATCTTAACTTGTTGAAGCAGAAAGCTGTAAGAGGTTTAAAAAGCTTGATTTCCTGCATGCTTAATACGTATTTGTTCCCTATTTACTGGAGATTATCGGAGGTGGCAGCAAGACCTACTTATAAGTCAGTAACTTGGTCACAAAAAAATCACATCTTGATAGAAAATTACAGATAAAAAGGTGGGAGGGGGCGCCTGGGTGGCTCAGTCATTAAGCGTCTGCCTTCAGCTCAGGTCATGATCTCAGGGTCCTGGGATCGAGCCCCATGTCGGGCTCCCTGCTCAGCGGGGAGCCTGCTTCTCCCTCTCCCTCTCCCTGCCGCTCCCCCTGCTTGTGCTTTCTCCCTCTCCTTGTCAAATGAATAAATAAAATCTTTAAAAAAAAAGTGGAGAAATCTGGGAATATCAGGACAGAGACCCTTCCTTTCATTTCAGTCTGAGAGCAAGGAAGAGATGAAGGCGACCGAGTGCTGGGACAGCCTCGCAGAGCCGGGGGCTCCAGCCGCACCCAGAGCCCACCCCTGAGGGCAACGCCCGGCTGGCCGAGCTCACCTGGTGGGGGCATCACGGAGGAGGATCGTGCCCTTTGCACGTGATACTCAGAAAACACACTAATCTAGTCGTTTTGGGGAAAGTCGCTATTTTGTTGGCCATCCCAACAAATGTCATGGATATGTTTTGCTTTTATTTTAAATCACATGAAGGAAGAAGTATCTACTTCTTTGCAGGCACAGGCTTTAATCCGGTCCTGCCAAGCACAGAATTCTTGTCTGGGTTGTGAGGCCACTGAACGTCAGGAAAAAAAGTAGAAATAAGTTTGCAGTGTGGGCTTAGGAGACCTATCTTATTACACGGACTGGAAGTCAGCTGAGACAAAAAAACTCGGGATCTATTTCTTTAACTCTTACTTGTTCAGTGTTCAATATGAAAAGGCAATTGGGCTTTAAAAACTCAAAACTCTATATAGCTTTTGTCATTTTATTATTGTTTTTTTAGTTATGATTTTTTTCCCTTGTGAGGAAAATTTGGGGGATCTACTACTCTCTTAGCAACTTCCAAATACAACACTTGATGAGTTCGTCTGTGCACAGGCCTTGCTAACCTCCTGTGTCTTGTTCTGATGTTAGTACCGTGCTGCTAAAGCGAGCACTCTTCTGCG
This sequence comes from Neomonachus schauinslandi, assembly GCF_002201575.2. NCBI lineage: Eukaryota > Metazoa > Chordata > Mammalia > Carnivora > Phocidae > Neomonachus > Neomonachus schauinslandi. The sequence goes on along the minus strand of NC_058408.1, from coordinate 4,623,247 downwards.
GTTTCTAAGACAGGAAAACAAAACTGACTTTTGGGGAGTCTCGTTTCTTCTCTGTTACCCACACCTGAACGTCTGACCTTCATGGTAGCGCATGAACTTGGAGGATTCCCCTCCCCTGAGCAAACCGTGACTGTCCTGTGGGGCCCAAACCTGACTGGTGGCGCTCCAGTCGTGGGGGCGCCACCCCCCCACAGCCCCCTCTTCAAGGTGTGCAGGACCTCCCGTGGGAGGGTCCCACTGGCTTTGCTGGCTGTCCCCTGCACTCGGGGTTAGTGCCCACCACTGCCCCTCAGCCCGCGTATCTCCTTCCCTTGTCACGCCTCTCTGGGTAGGGGGTAAAATGCCCCTGAGAGACGAAAACCTTCGCAATTGTGCTGGAGCGCTCGCCCCGCCACCTACCTGATGGCAGGTGCTAGAATCCAGGCACGGAATGCAATCAGGCGCTTCCGGGGAGTGCCTTGCAAACCCAGCCTCATCCTGCAGGGGCAAACCATGCAGGAGCCACAGAGATGCCTCCGAGGGCTGCCCCAGGCTCTACCGTGAGTGTCACCAACCAGCCTGTCCTACCCACAGGACACTTCCCACGTGCTCTCTCCACAAGAGACGGAGCCTCGCTCTCTGCTTGGGGTCGAATGCCTCTTCTTTTACCACCTGCTCCTCCCTTTCCCTGCTGGTCACTTTCCCTTGAGGTGAGCCTTCCTCTTAATGGGGATGCTGGGTATCCACCGTCTCCATTCTGTTGTCCAGAGGGGAGGCTGAAGGTGAAGGCAAAGCTCCCATTTCCCCAAACGACGAGCCCACCCCCGACCACCATTCTACCCTTGTGGGTTCTGTACCTGGTACTTGTTGGTGGAATTAAAGGGGATCTCTGCCACCTTGGGGTTTTTCTCTCTCATTTCCTTCACAGAGCTGTATGACTGCTCGATGAACTTGAGGAGGGCTGACTCGGAAGCATCCCCTGCTGTTGCCCGCTGCCGGGACGGGGTTTGTAGGGTGAGCCCGAGGGATACGGCACAGGGCGAGGGGTGCAATGGGGAGGACCCTAAGCGCCAGGATAGAGATTTCCAGGGAGAGGGCGGGGCATGCCCTTGACACCGAGGCATCGTCTCCCCCCCGCCAGGCCTGATACCTTGGCAATGGGAAGGGTCTCCTGGTGAGCCTTAAAGTCAGCTCCGTTGCAGAGGCCGGCGATTTGGGCCAGGATGAACCAGGTCGCAGAGCCCTTGGCAAACGTTTTCCCTAGGGAGAAGGAGAGGCTGTGAGCAGGATGGGGGTGGGGAGTTTAAAGCAGGGACTTACTCGCATCCTGCTCTGTCCCCCAGCACTTGACAGAGAAAACCCTCGTCTGCACTCAGGGCCCAGCCGTCTCCCGTGTCCGCACCCCCCCCGGCCCCTCCACGCGTGGCTCACCCACACCACTCAAATCACCAGTCTGCTCTTCGCTGGTGTCAGCCTTGTATATGGTCTTGTCAAACCACATGTGGGCGACGGTCATGCGGTTCTGGGTGAGGGTGCCCGTCTTGTCAGAGCAGATGGTGGAGGTGGAGCCCAGCGTCTCCACCGCCTCCAGATTCTTCACCAGGCAGTTCTTCTGCGCCATGCGCTTGGCGGTCAGGGTCAGAGACACCTAAGGCCATGAAGAAGGCTGAGAATTAATGGCGACGAAGTGCTCGGCTGCTCACACCACTTTGTGTTTGGGAAATCGGATCGTTCGTATTGCTATTGTAATTTTTGGAACTTCTTTCCCTTTTGTGTCCACCTAGTCTTTAGCGATTCCACGTCCGGCCACAGGAAGGAAATCAGGAGAGTGATGGTGTTCGTGCTTCACAGCACAGCTTGGAAAAAAGCGCATCTTCCTTCACCAGGGGAACATAGCGTGTGACCTTGTCCCTGGAATACTCTGCTCCCCCAGGATCCTTTCGTCTTTTCTGTTCAGCAGCCCCTTTCTGGTCAAGTTCAGGGACCATGTTGATAGCTAACCTTTCATTGTGGGGTAAGGGGGCTGGTACCAATAGTTAGAAAAAAAGAAGAAAACAGGGGAGAATCATGAAGTCGAGAAGGAATATTGCACCATTGGAAAGGACTCGAGAAATTATTTAAACTGGGACATTTTTGTTGACATTGATTATGCGGACCATACGTTCAGTGAACGTCAGATGTGTGGCAGGGTTGTTTTAAAAACTAATCAGTTCTTAGGCTATGGTTATATTAATACAGAATTCTAATCGTGGGGTTATGATTTATTTACGTATTATCACTAGTCCTGAGGTTTTTGTGCTAACCAACCACACCCTGAGTATTATTCTCATTTCTATTTTAAGAAGGATATTGATAATCTAGAGCATAGCCCCAACAGGTGATCAGTAAGCCAAGGGGTCAGAAGACTGTGTCCTGTGAAGAACAACTAGAGGAAAGGGGACAATTTCACCTCCCACCGGAGAGTTTGAGGAGGCATGATGGCTCCCGTCAATCAAAAGCATAGTTTGTAAAAGAGAGAGAAATGACTTGTTTTGTGTTTCTTCAGATGGGAAAACTGGGACCAAACAGGAAGTCGTATTTCTGCTCAACACAATGAAATCCAGCTAGAGCAACCCAGCGGTGAAATGAGCGGAGACCGAAAGGGGCGGGCTTCCCAGGACTAGAAATAATCATCATCTCCCATGGATTGTGCACAAGATATTCAGCATTGGTGGAAAGGTTGGATTTCTCTGGGCTTTGAAGTCCTTTCCAATAAGATTCTGTAATTCTGAATTCATCTTCCTCTAGAAACCGATGATTAATTAAATTGACGCCTGGAGATGTTCCGTGATTTGGCCAAGTTCACTGGCCGGTACAGGCTAGACTAACTCACTGCTGGTGACAGAATCTAAGTGCTTCCTGCACTGCAACTCATGGAGAAGAAAGAGAAGGCACCAGAAAATATGGATGGAGGAAGTCAAGGTCCTGTGGGAGCTAAGTGGCTGACACTTGAGAGATTCACTAGCAAAAGAGATACAAACGATTTCACCCCCTGGGGCGGTGTGTCTGCCCAGAGGCCACCCTCCACCTTGGCTACTCACGGTGACAGTGGCCAGCAGCCCCTCGGGCACATTGGCCACGATGATGCCGATGAGAAAAATGACAGCTTCCAGCCAGCCATAGCCCAAGATCAGCGAGAACCCGAAGAAAGAGACACCAAGGAAGATGGCCACCGCTGTGATCAGGTGGATGAAGTGCTCGATCTCTACAGCAATGGGGGTCTTGCCGACCCCCAGGCCTGACGTCAGAGAGGCGATGCGGCCCATCACCGTGGAGTCTCCCGTAGCGATCACAATGCCCCGAGCTGTTCCTGCAGAGCAATGGGGAGGTCTGAGGTGGGGGCGCTGCTGGCTTTCGTTCCTACAAGGAGAACGCTGTCAGGGGTCAAAAGCAAGGTGGACACTCAACACCGTCCGAGAGACTCTTGTAGTCTATGCTCCTCGTATTTAGTTTATACAAGTAAGGTTCTCCTCACCCGAAAAATCTCTGAGATTTCACAGTTCTCCACTTTCATGGACTCATTGCCTTCCCCGGCAAGAAGGTCTTCATTACACTTAATCTAAATGTCTTCTATTGCCTGTATGTTTCTTATTTTGCCCTCAGCGGCTGAATAGTTTCTAGACCCCCAGGAGTCGGGGTCGCCCTTCTGCTAGAGTCCCCCCTCCCAACATCTGGTTATTCACTACCCCAGCGGTTCTCCGTGGGTGGCCGTTTGCCCACCCAGGAGACATTGGGCAGTGGCTGGAGGCATCTTGCTTGTCCCAGCTGGGGTGGGAGGGGCTGCTCCTGGCATCTGGCGGGTAGAGGGCAGGGGTGCAGCTACACATCCTGCAAATGACCGGAGCGCCGCCCCCCCCCCCCAAAGGAAGAATTATGCTGCCCTAATGGTGATGGTATGGAGGCTGGGGAACCGAGCCCCTCCCTGTTCCGCCTGCTGGAGCCAGCCTGACCCCTGCCGGGGAGCGAAGCCGTAGCAGCTCTGGGCCTCTCGCTCCCGGCGCCGCCCCCGGAGTCAGAAGGGGGACTTGGACGTCCTGTTGGGCTTTACACGCGCGGGATGCCGGCCACTCACCTACGTGGCTTGAAATGAGGGGCCTGACAAGGTTCTTGGCTCAGAACAATTTTCCGGCTTTATAAACACAGTGGCTGAAATTCCTTCCCTTCCAAGTCACGGTCAGAATCACCCAGAAAAGCCATATACTCTAGAAATATCACTTGTTTTAGGATCAGAAGGACTCCGGCTGGGAGTTCAGCTTTCCAGCGGGGCAGCTGTTGGCGTGGGGCCAGCTCCGTACCCGCTGGCCCTCGGGCTGCCTCAGCTCTAAGAGGGGATGGAAGCGTCCACGACGCTGTGAGGAGTAAAGGTTATTCCAGGAGCCTAGGACAGGACTGGGCTCAGTGGAGGCACGCAAATGTTGGTTTCTTTCTTCGTCTAGATGGATTTGGGGTCTTGAGAAGGACTGATACAGAATGATGCGTGGGACTGAGTAGGGGTGATTCTACTCCAGCATCTCCCACGAACACCCTGCACAGAGCGGCCGCTGCAGGTCCGGGGTGGCCTCCGCTGAGGGAGCCTGAGAGCGGGGTCCCACCCAGATGGCCACAAGGGGGGTGGTCGTGGTGTTCGGGGGAAGAGGGGCTCCAGTACGAGGCCTCTGCAGATGGGCTCCACAGCGGCTGCCCGCCGGACGGCTGCCTGCTGGACGTGTTCACAGAGCCTTGTCGAAGACACTACAGGAACTGAGAGGTGCTGAGAGGGTTTGGGGTTGGGGGCGGGGGTGGAGTATGGCACTACGTGTATATCTATTTTTTGCCAGGGTTTGGTCTAGTTCTTCCTTTTTACTTCTTCATGGGTTTCCCATGCACAGAGAGGCAGGATCTAGTAGTGAATCCCCTGTGTCTGGAGACAGGATGGGTTGATGTCAGCCTGGGGAAGGTCAAGCCCATGGGCAAGCCTCCCGTACCCAAGGCCAGACGGACGCGCCGTATTCCACACATCGCCAGGGAGACAGCTCAGGCCCCATGGGGATGCATGAGAGCCCAAAGACAGAGACGTCTGTACCTGCAGCCCCGTCGGGACCGCGGCCATGAAATTAGGGAGGTGAGGGCCTGGGATAAAGGTTAAAGGTGTGCTCCTCGTTTGCAAAGTGCACAGATATTCCTCAGTTCAAGAGTCAAGAGCTCCTTCAAACTAGCTCCACCCCCTTGGCCCCGTCTCGCATCCCTCTGGTCTCCGACTAAAGCCTCCTCCATCTGGGCCAGACCCTTGTTTCTCGGATGGGGTGCCACCACCCACCTTCCTCCCCTTATCTGAAGCATATACTTTGCTGACCAAAAACCTACTTGGGAAGGACAAATGTAAACAAAACTTTTTCCTAAAATGTAATAATATAAATCCAGTGTTTCTGAAGGAAGCTTGCTGACCTGCATCTTTCTGCCCAATCAAAGTTAAAAAATCAAAAGATTAAAAAATTAATTAATAAAAAAATTAAATGGTGATTCGAGGCGGAGAGAAGATTCAGATTAAAAAAATTTTAAATTAAAAATTTTTAAAAATTAAGATTAAAAAAATTTTAAAAATTTAAAAAAATGTTTCAATATGTATTTTATTTTCTGGTTGGATTCTTCTTCAGCTTTATTGTGACTCTCATTTTTAAAAATATTTTTCAAGTGAATAGCTTCATGACCAGAGAGGTCATTGGCAAGCTTTATCCCAGATAAGGATCTGTGGAAGGAGCACAGGCTTTGGGAGACGGACTCGCACTAGATCCTCGAGTCTCCGCTTTCCTACGGGCTTGTGCTCTTGGACACCGCATTTCATTTCTTTGAGCTCTTCACATGCAAAATAGAGTGCAGGTCTGTTGTGTAGTGTCCTGAGGGTCAGACCCATCTGTAACACTTGGCACATGCCAAGCGTTCAATTAAAAAAAATAGCTGTTTCTTAGTTACCCAAACATTTATTCTTAAGCACGAGTAATGGCTTTCACGTGTGTTCCAGAGAGTCTTGCAGGCCTCCTTAAGGGGGAAGGTTGACATGAGACTGAGTCCGTTGTTACCACCTTGGCCAGAACTGCCTCCCAGTTCAAGGGTGTCTTACATTCTAGGAGCAAAGCCAAAGTGTGAGTGGCACCTCTGGTAACTCCAGTTTCCAATGCCAATGCCTCCCTGGAATAGTGAGAAGTTGCAGCTCCTCTCAGAAGAAGACTGACCTAGCAGGGCTGAGTAACTTTCTGCCCTCATGTGCTATTTTCAACTTCTAGAGCATAGTCCATGCACCAGCCAGAATAATACGGAGCTGACGATTGCAGGGCACTTCCCACATGGTAGGTTTTGTGCTAAGCATTGTATATGCATGATCTCATTGAGTCCACATGAAAATCTACAGGATAGCGACTCTTAGTATCATCAGGGTGCAAATGTGGAAATGGTGGCTTTGAACTTTCACCAAAGGTCATACAGCTCATGAGTGATGGAAGACCTAGACTGTTCACCAGCTCTTGCCTACCCAATGACCTTTCGAAGATAGAGCGTTCCTAAAATCTTTATTTGAATCTCTGCTTTTGAAACTAGGCTATTTATGATGTGATGCTCACCTTCCACACAGTTGGTGGAGAAGAAGCAGATGTTGTGGGTCTCCAGAGGGTTCTCGTGGGTGAACTCGGGGGAGCGGGTCTGGGGCTCTGACTCTCCCGTCAAGGATGAGTTGTCCACCTGGGATGGGCAGGAGGATGGGACGTAAAGTGAACATGGGAAGAAAAGTTCCTTTGTAAAGATGACACATCTTTATCTGCCACCAACACCATCATTACTGGTGTGCAGACACCAGCCCCTGTTGGCTCCGACCTCAAATTTGCACCTGTAACTTCTTGAGGTTCTGAATAATAAGATCATGCTTTCTTTCACTGAGTCCAGATCACTACAGTGCTCGGCCCCCTCCCGTAGCTTCCCGCATCCTCTTACCTTACATCCTTGTGAGGAGATGAGCCGGAGGTCAGCTGGGATTCGGTCTCCGCCCTTCACTTCTACCAGATCTCCTACCACCACATCCTCCACGTTGATCTGAATCTTCTCTCCGCCTCGAATCACCAGAGCTTGCTGTGAGAAGAGAGTGCAGGGTTATTTCCAAAGCTTTCTGCTTCCCCCATACCCGCTCCTGGCCTATAAGCTCCTGTTCCTGGTCTTCTTCCTTCTGACTCCCTTCCTTACGCTGTCACTCACCGCACCACCCTTGAAGGTCTCTTTGGCAGATTGCAAATTCTTACCATCCCTGTCCTTCGCAGCATGACTCTGATGACCCTCTCTCTAAGAGATGGGGGTGTCTGTCTCTCCGTCCTTACACTTAGGCTTGGCTACACGGCTTGCTTCAGCTCATAAGACGTTACAAGCATAATGCAAGCAGGGGCTTAAAAAGTGGGGGCTTGCCCTGTCGTCACTGGGAACCCCTCTGCCACTGTATCGAGCAAGCCTGTGCTGGCCTCCTGGAGGAAGAGAGATCATAAGGAGAAAAGCTCCAGCGGTCACAGCCATCTCAGCCATCCCCGGACATGGGGATGAGGTCATCTGCGACCGTCCAGCACCCCTCAGCCCAGCCCAGATCAGAACAGCCCTGCCACAGAAGTGTGGGAACGGCTATTTTTGTTGTTCTGAGACACTAAGTTTGGGATGGCTTGTTAGGCAGCAAAAGCTGGTCCCCCAACTCCTACTTCATTTTACCAAAGCATCATCCCCTGCCTGAACTCTCACCCAAGGGAGGAATTAATTTATGTTGACACCAAAGGGAAGAGATTCTGGGCTGTAACGCTAGAACATGACTGTGCTGTCGGGAAATTCTGGAGCCTGTTTCTTTCCAAGTTTCCAGCTCTGTGCCTAGAAACCTCTTTTTGCTGTCATATTATTTCCAGATGCTTAAACATATTAGAAAATAATCTAAACTTTCAGAAAAGTGGCAAGCATAAAAATTGTACCAAGAATACTTGTAATGACCTTTACCCAGATTCACCTGTTGACATTGTACCCCATTTGCTTTGTCCTTTGGTCACTGTCTGCACACATGTATGTATGTGAACACTTCTTTGCCTGCACCCTCTGAGGGTAAGTCACATACATGACGATCTTCTATCCTGCGTACTTCAGTGCACGCGTCCCAAGAACTAGTGTGTTAATACCCACAACGTGGTTGTCGATTTCACTAGATTTCACTTTGACACCGTACTGTCCTCTATTGTTTGCCTTCCAGCTTTGTCAGGACCCCGTATGTCCTTTGCCACATTCCTTCCTCCTTAGGCATAGGATTCAGTCTCAGTCAGGTATTGCATTTAGTTGTCATGCCCCTTTAGCCCCCTGTAATCTGGAACATTCTCACAGCTGTTGTTTGTCTTTTTTTTTTTTTTTTTGAGAGAGAGAGAGAGAGCTTGCATGAGGTGGGGTGGGGGGTTGCAGAGGGAGAGGGAGAAAGAGAATCCCAAGCAGACTCCACTCCCAGTGCGGAGCCCAAGGCAGGGCTCGATCTCATGATCCTGAGATCATGACCTGAGCCGAAATCAGGAGTCGGATGCTTAACTGACTGAGCCGCCCAGGCGCCCCTGTTCTTTGTCTTCAAAGCCACTGACATTTGGAGAATCCAGCCTCTCCAACCTCCTTTGTACCTCCCCCACTTTTACTAGAATGTTCTCATTTGGGGCTTCAGATTATGCTCGTCACATTCAGATTATGCATTCCAGGCCAGACTACTTCATAGGTGTTCCTGTGTCTTTCTCAGGGTACTTCTAGGCATGATAGAGTAAATCTGAAGGACCCTCATCCTCATCACCACCCTCACTCAGTTCACACAGTGTAGGGTATAATTTTCTGGGGACTCAAAAACTGTGTGTTTGGCCACATTCTGCACCTCTCTCACTAGATTCTCCACACCAATCCTACCTGAGGCACCATGTTTCTGAAAGACTCCATGATCTTGGAGCTCTTGGCCTCCTGGTAGTAGGAGAAGCAGCCGGTGACGATGACCACGACAGCCAGCACGATGCCCAGGTACAGCTGCGGGTGGGGAAACAAAGGGTTCATCAGGAGGTCTTTTCCTTCCTCTTCACCCTCAGAAAATCAGCTTGCAAGGGTAACAGCTAAGGAAGAGTCCGAGGCAGGGTGCCTCACTCGGAGCCCTGAGTTTGGGTGAGGGCCAGCAGGATGCAGTAAACACCCAGGAAAGCTGTTCATGGGCTTGGGGGAGGTGGGGGAGAGCCAGGGTGGGAGCTCAAAGAAATGAAAATTCTGGCAAAGAGAAAGGGGCTGCAGAGCACTTTGATGACCAGTCAGGAAGATAATCAAAGGAGAGCAAGTTTCTGGGTGAAACCATGGCTCTCAGGGAGCTGAATCAGTAGCTTGCTAGGTAAAAGGCTAGGGAAACCAGGAGGGACCAAGGCCTCCCTTGGCAAATCCTGGGAGTACTAGGGATCTGGGCCAGAGGCCTTCAGGAGTGCAAGGCTGCTGAGCAGAAGAGTGTCAGGGCTAAGCAGAGACTGGGCTGGGCACGAGCAGCTGAACAGACTCACGTTATCTTTGGTAAGCTCCTCCTTGTAGTGTAACTGGATGCCATAGGCCACGAAGCAGAGAATGGCACCAATCCAGAGTGGGATCGAGAAGCCACCGAACAGCTGTTTACAGAACTTGACCCATTTTGAAGTGGTGGGGGGCGTGGTAAGTGTATTGGGTCCATCTTGTCTTAAGATTTCCTGTGCCCTTCTGGGGCTAAGGCCCTGTGTGGAGAGGAAATAGGAAAGGACAGAGAGCCATGAGCAGAGAAGCAGCTACAGGGAAGCTCAGAGGTGCCATTTATAACCCCGCGTGTGTCTACAGACCAATGGAGCTCTCTGAAGGTCACCCTGGAAGCTCTTCCTAGAGTTTGCAGTACAGAAGAGATCTCCCTTGTTTAGCACGGTTACATAGGAAGGATTTGTAGTTGGTGGACTGATTCACAAACCTTTTGAACTCCTATCTTGGGCGGGTACTGTGGTAGGACAGCAGAATGAGTGGGAACGGTCCCTACCTTACCGAGCGCCACCCTAGTGGGAGGTTAACGGTCAATAGTTCACGGTATAATGAGCAAGGCTAATGCAATGATGGGGTACAATACCTTATGTCAATAACATAAGGACATTTACACTTTGACTCTTAGACATGGGGGAAAAAACGCCAACCAAACACACGCAGGTACAGATTCCCACTGGAGCCTTGTGTGCCTTTCCTTCTGAGAGTAATAGCAGAACCCACCAGAGGATTAGGAAACAAGCTCTCCTTCATCCCCACTGGACACCCCAGCTTCCCCTGAAGAACGTACGACCTGAATGAAAGCAGGACAAGCCTCATTCGTGCCTCCCCGGTTACCAGACAAAGCCCCTTCAGTGAAGAAATTCTAGAACTAAGAACTGACGTTTTGCGGGCCTTTAAGTTTTTATTTGTGGTCCTCGTATTAGTGGTAGGAGTACTAAGGGTAATAGAATATGTGGTTTTACTGTTGAAGTGTGGTCTGGGGGGCCCATGGGGTCCCGCGATCAGATGATTTTCACAATAGTGCTAAATCATGGTTCGCCTTTTTCCACTCTTGCTCTTGAGCGTATGGTCACATTATCACAACAGACTTAATACTGAAAATATATGGGAATCCAGCTGCCTTCTCTTAAAAAACTAGGCATTTAAAAAAAAAGCTAGACATTAAAGAGGTTTGCAGAAATGTCAAACACCACTAAGTTTTTGTTTGGGAAAACAGTTGTCATACAAATATTATTTATACTAATGTACAATGGATTTACTCTTGTTTTTAAATGAATTAGGAAGTATTTTTTAATTTTCTCAATTTTAATGTTGAAGATGATAGCTATGGATAGATGTAACTCACAAAAACAAAAGCTCTTTAGGGTCTTGAGAATTTATGAGAGCGGAGAGGGGGCCCCGGGGACAAGGGTTGGAGAAGTGTATTCTCCTTTCTCTCATCTGACCCTGAACTCTCGGGGCATTACCGTGCTGGGCTTTCCCCAGTGTGTGTGCCGGGGAATTTGGCTGGGAGGAGGGAAGGGTAACAACATTGACCTGAAAGTTAGGGCCCCGACTTGCAGCTCCACTGCTGCCCCCCCCGGGGATGGGGTGGGGGCTCCGCATAGGAAGGAGACCCTTCGCCTCCATCAGGGGCTTCCTTTGCTCACCATCGTTAGGTCCACGGAGTACTTGGAGCTCAGCTCTTCCAAGGTTAATTTGTGATCCTCCTGAGGGGACAGTGGAGTCGTTGGGGGATGGGTGGTGACCCGGGTCATTTCCAGGGGAGGGGGAGAAGCCCCTGGGGCGGAGGGCCCGGCCTGGGGGTGCCGTCAGGGCGGGAGGGGCCGGGCTGCAGGGCTGAGGAGAGCAGCTGGGGGTTCTCACCAGGACCACTTCCTTCTTCAGCTCCTCCAATTCAGTCTTTTTGTTGCTCTTCATTTTTCTTCTCGTCCCCGTTTTAGACCCCCTTTTAGGTCTTGGGCTTGGGTTCTGCTCGTGAGGGGTCACGGTCCCCTTCTTCCCCCTGCGCCCCATTGTCCTCCCTAGATATGGCTGACCCAGCTCAGCTGGTGGGGAGGAAGCCAAGGGCGAGGAGAAGAAGTGGGGAGGCACAGGGAGATGCGGCGGGGTGGGGGGGGGGACAGAGGATGGGGAGGGCCAGGGGAGTGAGGAGGAGAGGGCAGGGGGAAAACGCCCCGGGGAGAGCAGAGGCCGGAGGTGGGCTCCAGGGAAGGGGAGGCCAAGCAGGAGGCGGGCGGCAGGCGGCAGGCCAGGGCTGGGGACACTATGGGGGCAGCCCCGGGCCTCGGTGAGGAGGTGCAGATGCTGAGGGCGCCAAGCAGGTGGGTCAGGGGGAGGTGGCCCCTGGCCCAGGCCCTGTGGGTGCCGTGGCAACCCCCAGGTCTGTGGTCACAAAGGCCTCAGGACAGTTCTGGCCCAGAGTCCAGGAGTCCCGTCTCCGGGCCGGATGGCGACAGGAGCAGGACCCGCCTCAGGGAGAACGTCAGCGTGAGCGCCAGACTGGACCCAGGTCCCAGCTGGGTCCTGCCGGCTTCCGGGGCTCACCCGGACCCTTGGCAGCTGACAAAAAAAAATAAAGCAGGCCCTGTGTGTGAGCATGTTCTTACTGAGGCCTGCTTCTCCGCCCTCCTTGACCTCGAGCTTTTAGTTTTAGGAGATTACAGCAGAATAGGTCAGATCTTGGGCATTTGAATCAGTCCTGGGTTTGAATCCTGACTCCTCTGCTCACCAGCTGTGTGGCTTTGAGCAAGTTACCTAACCTCTTTGTGTCTCTCTTTCCTCGTCTGTAAGGGGGATACTGTCTACCTAAGGAGGCAAAAGTCAGGATTAAATTGAGGTGCTCTGTGTAAAGCACAATGTCTCATATACGTAGTATGTGCTCAAGAAATAGCTTGAATTAACTATTTTTAGTTTCACTTGTGGCTTAATGTGCAGCTCTTCTTCTTTTTTTTAAGATTTTATTTATTTATTTGACAGAGAGAGACACAGCGAGAGCAGGAACACAAGCAGGGGGGAGTGGGAGAGGGAGAAGCAGGCTTCCCGCAGAGCAGGGAGCCCGATGTGGGGCTCGATCCCAGGACCCTGGGATCATGACCTGAGCCGAAGGCAGACACTTAACGACTGAGCCACCCAGACGCCCCAATGTGCAGCTCTTCTTAGTGTGAATAGAACTATTCTTTTCTGCATGACAGCCTTGTATTTCCTCATTTTAATAGGACATATTTTTCTTTTCTGTTCTCCTTCTTTGACATCTCGGTAAGTACTTTGATAAAGTTAATTTTATTTATGTTTTATGTCTAAATACCTCCTCCTAAAAAGGATCTCTGAAGCAGCTGTATATTTCTATCATTTATAGATTTTCTCCGTTATGCATGCTGCAGACATTTTCCCTTTCTGATCTTGTCTGATATTTGTTTTACTGCATTTGAGTATGGCATGCTTTTTAAAAATATGACTGCACCAAAAAAAAAAAATACGACTGCATCAGAAAACATCATCTTGGTGCTGACGCAATGCTCCTTCTCTATTCAGAAATAGAGATTCTCCCTCCCCGCTGGGACAATGATGATCTGTTTCTTCCCTAGATCAGATTGGGTTTTTCTTCTCTATTAAAAATGTACAAAATAAAAACTGCAAATCTCACTTCCCCACTGTTACTGCTGTTGACAGTGTGTGTACATCCTTCCAGTCTTTTCTCTGTGTATACACATAGAATCTCGAAGAAAATACCTTCTTAATCTGTATAGAATCGTCCACGTCCCCTTTGGTTGTCAGTCTGTTGTGTTTGAGCGGCTCTGTGTGTAACATCTGCGATGTGTTCCAGATTCTGCCGTGACCGTGAGCTGTTCAGTCATTCCCGCTCTTGATGGATTTATAGGGTAATTTCCTTTTCTTTTGAATCATTAGAAACATCGCTGCAGTAGCAACTTCCTACAGAGTTCCCTTTAGGTCCCTGAGCTTCAGTTTCCGTGGAATCGATTTCTGTTGCTGAATCATAGGATCCTCTCATCTAAAGTTTTAGAAGATTCTGCCAGATTGCTCTTGGAAAGGGCTCTTCCTATATGTGTCCCAGAAACGAGAGGCAAGTGTGTGATCGCATCGGATGACTTTGATCTTTCTTATTTCCACTGTTATAATTGTTGAAATTTGGTATCTTATAGTTTTAATTTGCATTTCTTTACTGTCTAGGTGAGCATTTTTTCCCTTATAGCTAATGGGCTTTCTGGAGTTCATTTTTCTTTCTGTGAATTGTTCTTATACTTTTTCCAGTTTCCCACTGTTCTCTTATTCTTAGGGATTTCCCCCCAGTCTTCGTGTGTAATCATGAAGCCCTTGAGAGCAAGGATCGAATTAAAGTTAAAATCGCCAAGCTCACATCTATGTGAGCACAGGCCTCAGCCCAGCCTTGCACATGGGAGGTCCCCCCCACCCCACCAAGCAACTTGACTGACATAGAATCAATTGAAATTATTTTTGGAAACCCCATTCTGTTCCACAGATCTTAGCTCAAAAATCTCCCTCTTTAGAGAGGCCTTCTGATTGCCAAACCCAATACAGCTGCCCCCCAACTCCACCCCCATCCCCACCCCTCACCCCCCCACCCTCCACCCCCAATTCCCACCCCTCATGCCCCCCACCCTCCGCACCCCCACCCCTCACTGCCCCCACACCCCAACATGCAGCCCTCAATCCATCCCTGTGACCTTCGCTGTACTCCCCACCTTCTTAAATCATCCGTCCACTTATCTGTTGACTTGTTAATTGTTTCTCCGTGACTGTGATTGTGGGGACTTTTCCTGGCTTATTCACGGCTGTATACCCGGTTCCCAGAATAGCTCAGAGTGGCTGGTCCACAAATAGTCCCTAAGAATATGCTGAATGAGGGCGCCTGGGTGGCTCAGTTGGTTAAGCGACTGCCTTCGGCTCAGGTCATGATCCTGGAGTCCCTGGATCGAGTCCCGCATCGGGCTCCCTGCTTGGCAGGGAGCCTGCTTCTCCCTCTGACCCTCCCCCCTCTCATGTGCTCTCTCTCATTCTCTCTCTCTCAAATAAATAAATAAAATCTTTAAAAAAAAAAAAAAAAAAAAAAAAAAAAAAGAATATGCTGAATGAATGATGAACTTTCAGGTTTTATCTTAATGTTCAAGGTTTTGTTGATTGCCACTTTGGTCTGCCATGGTTTAAAATCTGTTAAGGTCACTATGGTAGCCCCACAGTTGTCTGCTCTTGGGTTTCATAATTACTTATAACAAACTCTGATGTTCTTGCCTGACCCCTCTTGCAGCCGAATGTCACAACCAACATGTCGTGTTTTGTAAAAACACTGAGGATTTTGATATTGGATTGAGTCTTGAGAGGAACTTCTGTTTCTCTTTCTTACATTCTGTCTCCCAGACAGCAGTCGGGATTTGCAATCCCCGGGTTCCTGTTTGTCTTTGTTACCCTCGTTGCGCTTTTAAAGTTTCTTTAGTAGGTGCCATATGTCACGCACACGAAATCTTGAGTGCAATCGGCTTTGGTTCTGTTGTAAATGGAAGCTGTTTGTACTGTATTTTCTGTCTCACTGATTTTAGGGATACGTGCGATGTTTGAAAGAACTGTTATCTCCTACCCTGTGGCTTTGAACTCACTAGTTCTAGGCTTTGTTGTTGTTGTTTTTCTTGCTGTTGCTTTGTTTTGGAGGACTTCCTTGGATTTTTTAGGTATTTAACATCTCCTTTGTCCCTTTATTTAGACCATTTAAATATAAAGTCCTAATTCAGGATTTGAAATGTTGCTGGTGCTTTTCTTGTGGTTGTTATGATAGTTCTCCTGATGTACTGCATCTCCTCCTCTCTTCTCTGAGCACGACGGCTCTTCCTATATGCTTTTTCTTCCCACATTTTAATCCAGAATAGATGTTGAATTTTACTGATTACTTTCTCAACATTTTTTTGAAATGACTAATCATTTTTTCTAGTAAACGTTAGTTGTTAGTTTTCCATATAATATATTGTACTTGCATTCCGTGAGGTACTGGTCATCATTATAGATATATTTCATTAAATTTTATCAAAACTGTGTCTCATAAAATAGGCTGGGCGATACAGATTTTTTTTCTGTATTCTAGTACAGTTGAAATAATATAAGGATGTCTTTGAGGAATTTGGAAAAAAAATCCTCCACTGAATTCAATGGAGCTGAGGATGTTTTTGAAGGACTCATTTAAAAAAAAAAAAAGACTCATTAAAAAAAAAATCAATTAGTGGGGGTGCCTGAGTGGCTCGGTTGTTAAGTATCTGCCTTCAGCTCAGGTCATGATCCCAGGGTCCTGGCATCGAGCTCCACATCATGCTCCCTGCTCTGAGGGGAGTCTGCTTTTCCCTCTGCCTCTGCCCCTGCTTGTGTTTCTGGTCTCACTCTCTCTCTCGCTCTCGTCAAATAAATAAAATCTCTAAAAATATATCGTTTAGTTAACACATAGTGTGTTATTAGTTTCAGAGGTAGAGGTCAGTGATTCATCAGTTGCATATAACACGCAGTGCTCATGACATCACGTGCCCTCCTTAATGCCCGTCACCCCCCTCCCCTCCAACAGCCCTCACTTTGTTTCCTATGATTAGGAGTCTCTTATGGTTTGTCTCCCTCTCTGATTTCATTTTGTATCAGATGTCTTCTCTTGATAGTGATCTACTCATTTTTTCCTATTTTTTGCTACATTCTTAGCGTTATGAATATTTAGCTTGTCATCTGTCTCTGATGAGTCATCACGTTTCCTATTCCGTAGATAAAAACGAAAGGCCATGGAAAGCATTTCTGCCTGGATCAAAGGTTGGCCTTAACCTCTGGCACTCCCTCCACCTTGGGCTAAATCCTCTAGCAGACTGATGAATCTCTTTGTGTCTTTTTTCTTACTCTGCTGCAGCATCTTTAAGCTGCAATCCTCTCCCTTTGCCTGGCTCTAATCACCTGGGTCTGCCCAGCCCCTCTGGCTCCACCGTTCATTTCCCACAGATTCCTGGCTCCCTCCCCAAAACCGCCCCCCAGTTCACTAAACCACTGGGCTGACCAGGTTCCCCCTGGGCCCACAGGCTGGCTGTCCCTGGGGCTGCAATGAGCGTGAGTGTGGTTAAGAGGCTGGCCCTGGAGCCACGCGGATGGAGAGTCAGAGCCTGATTCTGATGCACAACATCCTGGAAACTTTGACAACGTAATTTAACCCTTCCAAGCAGGGGGCACCTGGGTGGCTCAGTCAGTTGAGGTCCGGTTCTTGGGCTCTTGATCTTGGGGTTGTGAGTTCAAGCCCCGTGTTGGGCTCCATGCTAGACCTGGAGCCTTCTTAAAAATAAGTAAATGACCCTTCCAAGCTGAAGTTTTCTCCTCAAATTAAAGACAACAGTAGTGTCCATCTTCCCAGATCCCGAGGATTCTTTCAGTCATCCGGCCCATCTTTATTAATAGCCCAGTATGTATCTGGCATTGTTTTAGATAGTTAAAGATAGTTAAAGATTAAGGTGGTGAATAAAAGAAAAAAAAATCCCTTTGTGCATGGAACTTATGTTGCAGAAGGAGTCAGGCAAACAAACAAAAAAAGTACAAACAACTCTATGTATACTTGAATTGTATATATATTTTCTCTCTAAACTTGAGGTAGTAAGCATTTACGAATAAAAACAAAGAGAATGGTGGACGAGCTGCTGTAAGTGCAATTTTATTTTATTTTTTAAGATTTTATTTATTTGCGAGAGAGTGTGAGCAAGAGAGCAGAAGCAGGGGGAGCAGCAGAGGGACAGGGAGAAGCAGGCTCCCCGATGAGCAGGGAGCCTGATGCGGGGCTCGATCCCAGGACCCTGGGATCACGACCTGAGCCGAACTGACTGAGCCACCCAGGTGCGCCGGAAGTGCGATTTTATTGGGGTGTCTGTGCGGGCCTTTCTGAGGAGGGACTGTTGGAGGAGCCCTCTGAACGGGGTGAGGGAGCTGGGCATGTGTGTCTGGCAGTGGCATGATCAAGAAGAAAGGGCCTGAGGTAGGATTAAATGAGATTATACAGACAAGGGTCCGACAGTTGGGGTTAATGCTTGCACAGTTCCTGCCATGGTCACCGTCACCATGCCCTCAGAGCTGAAGTAAAAGTGCCAGGCACGGACTTCTGACTGCTATTCCCAGATCCCATTCCCCGGGACCCCGGGGGGAATGCACAGCACCCAGCCAGCCCTGCATCTGCAGCACACACCAGCCCATTGCACCCCACCCGCCCGTGAAAGCTTCCAGAGTCTTCTAATTAGGGGAATTTCAAGGATTGCAGCTACTTTTCCCTCCGTCCCCTAACCAGCACCCAGAACAGCGCTCTGCCTACAGTGTAGACTCCTAGTTGGTGTTGACCTTGGGGCGGGAGCGGGGCTCAGCCCGCCGTCTCCTTTCCCCACCCCTCAGATTGAGAGTGGCCTGATTTTGGTCTGGAACAGAAAAAGCAGAAGTGGCCTTGAGGATTTGGGCTCAAATAGGCTCATCGGTCCTTCTCTGTTCTGAACAGACCTTTGTGGCTCTCGGGGGTAGGCTCCCCCTTGAGGAAGGAGGCCTCTACTCTATCTTCTTCCAGATCATTTTGCAGACTCACTTCTTCCCCTCTGGGTTTCTCCGCCCGACATCGTCTGCCCCCAGGTTGTTCCCAACCTCTCCCCATCTCCTTGCAGTTCTTTGCTGCTTGCTCCACGAGCGGAGTCTTGCCATAGCATACTCTCAATACCACAGTCTGGGAGGGAGGTAAGTATTCAGTCTAGAAATCTGAATTATGGAAGGGCTTTCTTTTTCATAAAGAAAGGCAACTTTATTATTTTCAAGTACATACGTAGTACCTCAAACTAATGTCTTACAAAAGGTCACCAGGTAAAGGTCTTGCAAATGTTTCTTTAACAAACACATGAGAACTGACGATGATTAGCCCATGCATACGCTACTTCTACATAGATATTCCTAAAGTGCTTCAAAAGTATTGTTTTAGGTAGACTACATATGCCATCCCTAGCAATGTGGTTTATGCTTTTAATTTGCTAAATGAATGCTGTGTTTTTATTGATTGGGCAAAGATAGGCTTTGTCCACAGTCAACAAGTCTCAAATTAATCAGGCCCAAATTAATATGGTTTCCCATTTAGGTTTCCGAGCCCAAAGCAACGACTCACTTATTTTTAAGGTACTTCTGATAAAGTAAAGTTCCAGTGTAGGGAAGTGAGAGCCCGCGGGAGCTCGTTCACGGGCCTCCTTCTTTTCTGCCTTAGGTCTTCGGGTTTCCCTAGGTAGGGCTCTCGCTTGGCCCATCTGGGTGTCTCTACAAGAACTTCCCAGTTGCCTTCTAGGCCAGGCTTAGAGAAGGGGCAGAGCTGCCTGCAGAGCAAAACTGTTAGGTGGGGAGCGCGTAAGGGAAGGCAAAGCATCTCCCCTAGGAACCTGAAACCAACTCCCAGTCTTGGAAAGCGGGAAGGCGGGGGGACGATCACTAACGTGAAGGGAGGAACAGCCCTCCTAACATCTGCTCTCTCATTGTCCAGAGGGTCTGGCCAGTCTCCTGACCTAAGCTGATTCTGCATGTCCATGGGCGACAGAAAGGTTCCGGGGACTTCCTCCACCTTGGTTCCAGCGGATGGCCAGGCAATTCCTGGAATGACGCCGGTTCATCAGGATGGGCACAAAGGAGAAAGGGGTGGCAGGGCCAGGGAATGAACTGGCACCCATCCCTCTGCGAACAAGTTGAGACTTCAAGGACTTAGCTTTCTGGAGGGCCGGGTGTCACCAGGTGCAAGGGACCAAGAGTGCTGGAGCCTCTGTGACACCTGGGCCTCGTGGCCCAGAGGACACAAAGCAGGGTCGTGGGGACTGCCTGCTGCAGGGGTGTGGGGTCCCCGTGGAGCTCCTGGGTCACTCTGGCCTGCCTTTGTCGCTACTCTGATGACATCTGGATTTGGTCTGCTGGTAGGAAGCTCTAAAAGGGCAGGACCCAGGCTGGAGACCACACATCAGCTGTCCTGTCCTTGGCACACTCCTCCCTGGCTCCCGTTACCGTGTCCATCCTCGGCCTCCCACCCCCCTGCCCTCTCTCCTCTAGAGGTTCTTAACCAGCCTTGCCTGGGGATGCGTGGCTTCTGCAACCAGCTTCCCTTTCTGGCCCGACGCCTGGCACTCACCAGGAGGAACTGTGTCTCATCCTGAGGGGGAGCGGGGTCAGAGTCGGGCAGGAAGCAAAGGAGGGGTGGGATGGACAGTGGGGTAAGGCTGGAGAGATGGACATGGGTGAGATCTGAGACGGTCCCTTCCTCCCGGTAGAGACAGGTCCCTGCCTTTGGGTGTTGATCTGTTCTAGTGGGAGGTGGGTGTGCAGGTGCAGACAGTGGGGGGGGGAGGCTGGGGTAACCCTCAATTCTTCAGAAAAAGTGGACAACAGGACGGAGCAGGTGGAGCAGGACCTGGGAAGGACCCTAGCATGTGGTGTGTAATCTGATTGTTCATAGTTGGGTCTGCAAGGCAATCACTCTGGGCTTATTTACCCACTCCCCCCCAACTTAGCCTGCTGAGTGGCCTCACTGTCGCTCCCCGAACCCTCCCGCAGCACCCCCAGTCTTCTCCGCATCACCATCCCCGCACCACCTGAGGCGCCCCAGCCCCGAGCCTGGTCCTTCCTCGGACAGCTCAGTAATACGTCTCCTTCTCCACCCAGCCTGTGGGAGAGATGGGGGGGGGGCATGTCGTGAGCTCACGGTGGGGGGAGGGGGGCAGAGATCCGACCCCTTGGGCTGGGCCATGTGTGCAGCCCAGGCCTGGTGCAGGGGCCCAGGGAAGTCCTGAGGAGGGCGAAATCAGGGTGAGAGGGAGGGGAGGAAGTCGGGGAGCTGGGGCCACAGGTTAGGGGCGGGCACAGGGTGGGCTGGGTGGGGAGAGGCTAGAGCTAGGCAGGTAACAGATGACTCTGTAAAGGGGCAAACCGCCCGTGGTGGCCGTGCCGAGACGTGCGTGGGGTTGACAGCTCATGATTTTTCAGAAGTCAGAAATACGGATTTTATGTGAAAGGCCCTAAGCTGTAGCTATTGGGTCAGTTACAAAACACAGCCACACAAAGGGCGGACCAAACCAAACAGTATCCACGGGCTGAATTTGGCTTGTAGGCCGTTCGTTTTCAACGTCCAGTAAGGGGTCAAAAATACTTGTTGGAAAAAAAAAAGCCAAAGTTGGTCATTGCCCGGGAATCAGGAAGCCTGGGTTCTAGAGGCAGCTCTGCTCTTCCTTGCTTTATGACCCCAAGCAAATAAATTCACCTCTGCACTTCTCCGTTTCTATAAAATGTGGCAGGGGGACTAGGTGACCTGGGCCCTCCTAATTCTGTGTCCTGTGATCCGGGTGGGAGGAGGGGCCTGAGCACCACCTATGTGTTGGGGGTCCCAGGTCTGTGGGGAAGAGGCAGGGTCAGGGCTCTGAGGACCTGGGGGCATGAGGAGAAGGAGCAAGGAGCCACAGTAGGAATGGTTTGGGTGGGGAGCCCTGGGGGGTGGCCAGGCATGGGGTGCACTGGTGGGGCACCGGGGGGCAGGCGTGCTTACCGCCGGGGTACCGTCGCAGGATGAGCTTCCGGACCTCGTCATAGAGGAAGATGAGGAGGCTGTAGGGGAAGGCGCAGAACCACCAGGTGACCCTGCACCAAACAGAAACAGGGAGAGTGTCGGGGCACCCCAGGGTGGTCACGTAAAGTGGGATCTGAAGACCAGAACCCGGGGCCTGCCACACTCACTTGAGCGGGTACATGCGGAGGGCCACCCCCATGCCGGGGCAGTAGGACAGGAAGGCCGCCAGGGCCGTCTCCTCCAGCAGCCCAAAAATCAGAATCTTGTTCCTGGAAAGGCAAAGAAAGGAGGGTAGGTGGTGTTGAATGGGGGGGGGGGGAGATCCAAGGAGACCCCTGATGGCGGAAGATACCAGGGGACGGTTATAGACACGTCCCTCCGCCCTCCGCCCTCCGTCTTCAAACACCCTCTTCTCCTGCTACGCATAACCAAAGTAGATTTCTTTACTTTTTCTGCTTACTGATCTCACCTCCGATCGCTGCCTATAACACACATATTCATCTATTAGTCAATGTTTCTAACGTGTTGGCTGATGTGCTCTGTGGTCAACACGGGCTGCCTTCCCGAGTTGTGGGGCTGCCCTCACGTAGTGCATGCTGTTGCTACGGCTCCAGGGACGTGGTCTGTGTCAGTCCGCGTCATCTGCCCAGCAAGGTGCTCGGAGAGCCCGTGCGTGTCCTACACATTCTCAGTGTCTCCCTGGCTCTGGTCATTGTTGGTCGTAAATATTGAATAAAGAGGAGAATGTTTGTAAAGCACTTAGCAAAGAGGGAGCTGTCCACTCCCTGGAAGGTAAATGCTGGGTGTGTGTCCGTGACCTCAGAACCGAAAAGCAGGACCGAGTACGGTTCTGAGAGCAGTTGCTGGAGTCAGACAGGCAGAGTCTAGTTGGAGCTGTGCCACTTACTAGCTTTTGGTGGTAAGCACAGTTTCTGCACCTCTCTGAGCCTCGTGTCCTTCCCTGTGAGGTGGGGCTACTACTGTATGTCATGGGGTTGCTGGGAATAGAACGGGAGATAAAGCGTGGAAAGTTCTGGAATGTGCAAAGGGATTATTTCTCCACCTGTTACAGACTCACACAGTGCGTGGCTTTACGGTTTGTGCCAGCAGCTCCCAAACTTGCCGCTCACTAAAGGATCCCTCCTATTCTTCTTCGATAAAGACCCCATTTTAATTGATGGTGCTCTATTTGTTGATAAGTAATGACTATCACTTCCCCATTTAAAATTGGAAATAAATACCTTCCAACCAGAGCTGCACGTTAGCGTGCGATCGCAGCCCTTCACACTATGCTTCTGCCTCAGAGTGACACGTTAGTAAGCCTAGTGGCCCTCTGGTATGGGGCTGATTTCCATAAAGCTTTGGAACCTTGCAAACAGCATCTCTGAGCGCCCCACCCCGGGCCCCAGGTGGGGCTGCCGCCGTTGGGGTCCTCAGGGCCCCTTTCCTTTTCCACTGGCTTCGCAGAGGCCTGGGGTTAGCAGCGCTGGCGATTGTTCTAGCACTAACAGTTGTCCACATTGCTGAGCACCGACAGGGCCCACACCCTGACCGGCCAGCCGCCCCATGCGGTCACCGAGAGCTTGGGCGCTAGAAGCGGGCCTGGGTGAACCCTTGCAGCTGGGTGACCTCAGGCACCTCATATAACCTTTTTGGGGTCTCTGGTCCATAAAAGGAAAGTAGCACCTACCTCATGGAGCTATTGTGAGGTTCAAAGGTGTGTTTGAATCACAGCACGATGACTGGCCCGTGGTGACTCACACTCTAAGAAGGCACGAGCCTGCCCCTGAGCAGCTCCAGCCCCCACGAGGGTAACACACCTCCACAGGGCGGGGGGCAGTGCTGTCAAACTAGAGCTACCTGCACATGGTGGGGGGCACGAGGCACCTGCACTTAGGGCTCGGCAGAGGGTGGGGTGGGTGTTGTTGGAGTGTGAGATGGAGGAGGGAAGGGAGGAGGGGAGCGAAGAGGGAAAAAATGGGAGAGGTGTGGAAAGATGAAAAGGAAGGGACAGGGAAGGAAACCTTAAAGCAGTAGATTAGGAGCAAAATTAAAACTCGTCAGAAATGGTGATATGACCCCTTCCTCTCCAGACACCTATTTCAGACGGCCGGGCAGGTGCAATCTGATGCTCTCTCCTCCCAGATGTGGGCCAGGGCGAGGGGGCCCGTGGGGGGCATGCGGGCTCCCAGAGCGCTCTCTGCCAGGGGTGGGGGGGCGGGGGGGGCACTCACTTCATGCCCTGCTGGAAGACTGAGTTGCGCCGGGTCTTGCAGATGATGAGGTCGGCCCACTGCACGACCACAATGCTGGCAAAGAAGGCTGTGTGGCAGGTGAACTCCACCACCTGCCGGGGGGGGGGGGGGGGGGGGGGGGGGGGGGGGGAGGGAGGGCAGGATGAGAGGGGAGGGGGGGGGCGGGGGCAGCGCGCTGGGGGAACTCATCAAATCCAGTCCCCCGCCCCAGCTGGCCCCCCGGCCACTCCCACAGGCACCCAACCCACCCCCTCGGGCCCGGGCATCCCCCCTCGAGGCCCCACGCACCCACTCTTGCCCGTAGCTGTCCTCCAGATCGTTCATGGACCGGTCATCCCAGTCCAGGCGGATTCCCAGCAGCCTCGACGGCAGGAAACCATTCTCCGCCAGGATGACGAAGTAGGTGAAGAAGCCCCCCAGCGCCTGGATCATCCCTGGGGGGGGTGGGCAAAAGGCCGGCCTGGGTCAGAGGAGGCAGCAGGGTGGGACCAGCCACTCAGCCGGAGATGGATGTCCTGGCCCCTCGGGGGGCCACTGGGGCTCATCCCTCCATCAGCTGGGCAGGGACTTCTCGTGGGGTCCCCCCGAGCCCCAGGGCCCCGCCGCACCGATCTGTCCGTAGGCCATGCTGATGAGCCTCTCATTCACCAGCTTGTCCGTCTGGGGGTTCCTCGGCTGTCGCTTCATGATGTCGCTCTCTGCTGCCTCGTAGGCCAAGGAGATGGCGGGGACCTGTGTGCAGGGTGAGTGGGGGGAGGAGGGCAGGGGAAGGGAGCCGACAGGTGCAGAGGACGGTCAGTGGGAAGGAATCTGTGATGCAATCCAGCACTCATTACCAAGACCCTATTATGGCCCAGGTCTCGGGCTTCTGTTCCCTCAACTGTCGCAGGCTAGCCAGCTGCCCTGGGGCTCCTCTCCTTGCCTCGGCCGCCCGCCTCCACCCCCTGCACCGCTCCGACCCCTGGCCTCACCATGTCAGTGCCCAGGTCAATGCAGAGGATGGTCACGGTGCCCAGAGGCAGGGGGATGTTGGCGATGATGAAGAGCAGGAAGGGGGTGATCTCGGGGATGTTGCTGGTCAGGGTGTACGCGATGGATTTCTTCAGGTTGTCGAAGATGAGGCGGCCTGGGGGGAGGTCCGGGGACATCAGGGACATGGGAGGCCCCCCGCCCCAGCCCAAGCCCCTGGAGCGTGGCTGCCCGTGTTCCCCAGAGAGGGAGACTCTGTGTTTGAAGGAAGCCAGAGCGGGCTGCAGGTGCCTGGGATCCTGAGGTGGCCCTGCCTTGGGGCAAAGGCCTGGGAAGTGGAATGCCACCCCGGCCCACGTGGCCCCTCACCCTCCTCCACGCCCGTGACGATGGAGGCGAAGTTGTCGTCCAGCAGGATCATGTCGGCGGCCTGCTTCGACACGTCAGAGCCCGAGATGCCCATGGCGATGCCAATGTCAGCCTTCTTCAGCGCGGGGGAGTCGTTCACGCCGTCCCCGGTCACCGCCACAATGGCCCCCTGGATGAAGCACAGCCAGAGCAGGGGAGGAAGCCCGTCGAGGCCCCGCCCGGCCCACCCCGCCGGCCCGGCCCTGCTTCGCTCACCTGCCTCTGACAGCCCTCCACGATGATGAGCTTCTGCTGCGGGGACGTCCGCGCGAACACGATCTCCGTGTGGTTCTTGAGGATCTCGTCCAGCTGCTCCGCCGTCATGTCCTTCAGGTCGGAGCCGTGCACCACGCACGCCTTGGCTTCTCTGGACGGTGGGGGCAGAGGGGCTGACTCCCTGCCGCCCGCCTGCCGGCCTGCAGGGTCCCTGGGGCTGTGGTCCTCCTTGCCCTCCCTCCGTGGCCTGTGTGTCCCATCTCTCTCTTTGAGGAAGTGAGGCGACATCTTCACCCAGCACGGTCGTTGCTAGGCAACGTGCTAGTTTTCTTACACACACCTCACCCCCGTAGCCACCCTGCAGTGTAGATGCTTCCCTAAATTTGTAGTGGAGAGAACGGTGGCTCAGGACAGTAATGGGACATCTATGAGTTTGCACAGTGAGTTGGGGGCACGGCCTGGACACACTCAGGACTGAGGAGCCGGCCGCTGAGGTGTCACGGGTAAGGCCTGCGAAGGTCCCAGAGGAGCGATCCAAAACACCCCCCGGGGCCCTGGAGCATTCTGGGGGACAGGACGGGTTGATCGGAGACGGGGCTGTCCCATGGACGCCTCACCTGGGGTTGACCTGGCTGACGGGAATGTTGAGCCGGGCTGCAATGTCCTCCACGGTCTCGTTGCCTTCTGATATAATGCCCACACCCTTGGCGATGGCCTTGGCTGTGATGGGGTGGTCCCCGGTCACCATGATCACCTGGTAGCAAGGAGATGAGAGAAAAGAAAAGCAGTATTAACACCCCCTCCCAATCCATTCCTTTCTCAGTCAGAGATCCCCGCCAAAATGGTGGAACCGTGTGTGTGTGTGTGTATTTGAGGGGGTGACAAGTTGTCCTTAGGGAGTCAGAGATACTTTGCTTCCATGGAGGAAAGCCTCCATGATGAGTAACAAATTAACAGGGGCCTCTTGAAAGAGGATCCTCAGAGATTGGATTTCATGGGCTATGGGGCTTCTGAGCTGGAAAGACCCCTCACTTACCAATGAGGGACGAAGGCTTAGAAAGGGCCCATAACTCCCTCAAGGTTACGGAGCCAGGAGTAGGACACGTTTTCTTAGTGTCCACTCTGGTTGCTGTGGGCCATCCAGCCGGTCAGAGTAGGGAGGAAGGGGACATGGCCCCCGCCCCCCAGCCTTCCACCTCCTGTTTCGCTGCCTCTGACATCCCTTCTCCATGTGGGAAGAAGGTGATTCTTGCAGAATGGATGGAGTTTGGTGGGGTGGGGGGGGTGGCTGCCATCTGAGAGGTGGGTTACAAGGCTGTCTGTCATGAGCGGGGGTGGATTGGAGGCAGAGGAAGAAGCATTTGCACGTGTGGGTCTGTGGGCAAATCTCACGGATACTGAGGAGCAAGCCCCTTCAAGGCCCACTGCCTTCTCTTCCAGCCCCACCATGCCACTGAACCTGCCCCCCAAAGGCCACTTGGCCCCCCAATTGAAGACAAAAGCATCTTTGCAGTCCTCATCCTGCTTGACCCGTCTGAGTACTTGGCACTGTCCACCAGCCCCTCCTTGAAACCTGGCCCCACTTGGTCTGCAGGGACTCCATTATTCCCGGTTCCCGGCTTATTCCTTCTCTTTCCTGCCTCCTCCAGGTGGCCGCTGGGTGGAAGGGGCGGCTGAGGAGCCGGATGGTGGACCTAAGCTTGAACACCGGCCCTCCCCAGCTGTAGCACCTCAGACAAGTCTTTTCACCGAGTCTCGGCCCCAGGAGGGGACAAGCCCCACCTTCCAAGGTTGTCGTGAGGAGTGAACGGCACTAGGGGACACTCAGTAAACATGACCCCCCCATTCCCGGGCTCTTCTCTCTCTATGTGCCCCAAGACTGGTGGCCCCGGCTTCATCCTGGCCCCCCTCCCTGATCCAGGTTCACTAGCGGGTCTTGAACGGCACTCGTGTGCTGATGAGCCTCGCTCTCTCCGGTCCTGGCCCTCTGTCCTGGGCTCTGTGCTTAGGCCAGCTGGGCTGTCTCTCCCTGGGTGTCCAGCAGGTGCTTCCAACTGAAGGTCAAAGCTGAGCTCGTCATGCGCTCCCATCACCCCACCAAGCCTGCCCTCTGCCCCCAGCTCGACACTGTCCTCTGTGCCTTCCATCCCTTTGTCTCTGCATCTCCCTCGCTGACCATGTCCAGCTTGGTCACCATGTTCTCAAAGTGTTTCTGAGACGCGACTCCTCGCCTCCATCCCTCTGTCGCCGCCCTGGTTCAGGTCCTTGCCTGGACGAGTGCCCCATGGACTCTCTCCCTGCCTCCTCGCCTCCAGGCCTTCTCCAGATCCAGGCCCTTCTCCACCCTGGTGGCCTCCTGAAAACTGGCTCCCAGAGAGCCACAGGATGAAGCCCAAGTCAGGCATTTAGGCAAAGCCCTTCCAGCTGGCCCTGGCCCAACGTCCCAGTCTCCATCCCCAGTGTTGCTGAGCCACCCGCCCCCCACGCACCTGCACCCCACGTACCGCCTCACCACGTCAGGACACGCACTGTCCCTGACCTTGACAGTCTTTCTCGCCCTGCCTTACAAAACACTCCGGCCTTTGAGGCCCAGGTCAAATATCACATGCTCGGTAAAACATTGTCCAGTTCTCTGAGGCAGCATTAACTGCTCCCTGCTCTGAGATCCCTGGGGTACTGTCCGCCGGCCTCCGCAAGGATTCTGATCATGGCAAGAGGCAGCCTGCCGGACAGGAGCACGGCTTTCCACACAGCGGGCCAGGCTTCACATACCTGACCCACCCCTTACTGGCAGGTCTATTTTGGGATAGCGACTTACCCATTCTGAGTCTCAGCTGGTTTTATTTTTAAATGGGGTTGATGACGCCTACCTCAGCGACAGGGTGATTGGGATTGAGAAATCCCTTACGTCCACACGTCTCCACACACGTGCTTTAGTGTGATAGTTAGGAAATGGCAGGCTGCCTTCGTTCAAATCCCGGCTCTACCACTTACGAGCCTGTTAACCTTTGTGCCTCAGTTTCCCTCTTCTCTTAAAAGGGACGATACCGGTGCTTACTCATCAGGCTGTTGTGGAGATTACAGGAGCTCATACAGGTTAAGTGTGAGCATAATGCCTGATTCCTATGACTGGCTGTTTGTATTATGACAGCGTCTGGCCCGCAGCAGGTGCTCACGATCCTAGCTATCAGATGGTTCTGTGATTGAGCGTAGAGAGCCCGTGAGCTCCGGAGGCCAGGCACCACGTCTCCTTCGTCTGAGTGTCCGCTGGCCCTCAGTGGGTGGGCAGCTCGAGCTGATGTGGTATTAGCTGAGATGCTGGGAAAAGAAGAGCCAGCCACGGCACCGTGCCTGGCCATGAGATGGGGCAAGCGGCTGGTGCAGAGGGCGTCTTGGAAACAGGAAAGTAGGCTCCAGGATGGACAGGGTTTACGTTTGTTTGTTGAACTCGGGCACCTTGAACAGTGTCTGGTCCACAGGCCGTAAACAATAGGTACTTGCAGAGTGAAGGACAAGTGTGGCAGGAGCTGTCCCCGAGGAGCAACTGCACGTGGACACAAGGACCTCGGAGAGGTGTGCTTGGGGGGGTGGGGTGAGGACCGGAGCCCGTTGACGGGGGGTGTGGGGAGTGAGTGGGCGCGGACAGGAGGCTGCTCATCCCACCCCCAGTGGTAGAGAGAGTGGGCACTGGTCGGGAAGGTAGGGCAACCAGCTCTCCAAGACCCAAGCGCCAGGTGGGCTCGAGATCAGAATAGAATGAGTCGGGGAGAGGATGTGCCTGGTCGCCGACCGAAAGGGACCAGGCGAGAGCTCCAGGCAGGGCCGAACTTTCCTGCAGAGGGAGGCGGCCACAAGGGGCCTGGGCATCTGCAACGCAACAGCCCCCCGCTGTCCCTCAACCATAGGACACCCCCACAGCTGGAAGAGATGGGGGGCTGAGGGGCGTTGGGGAGGGGAGAGCGGGGGAGGCCAGGCCCATACCTTGATGCCGGCACTGCGGCACTTGCCCACGGCGTCTGGCACGGCAGCCCGGGGAGGGTCGATCATGGACATGAGCCCCACGAAGCAGAGCTTCTCCGTGGGGAAGTTCAGCTCGTCCGTGTCAAACTTGAAGCCCCGAGGAAACTTCCCAGAGGGCAGATTCAGTTGACAAAACCCTGACGCGGGCAGGAGGGAAGAGTGAGCCCAGCATGGGGGCTGCCTGGGTGCCCCCAACGCCCCTGTCCTGGGGCAGCCGCTGAGGCCCAGAGCCCCTGCTCAGCCCCACTCCCTGCCTCTCACCCAGCACACGCTCCCCCAGCCCGCCCAGCTCCATGTAGGCGTTCTGAAAGGCATCTTGCATCTCCTTGTCCAGAGGGATCTCCTTGCCCTGCACCAGGATGGTGGAGCAGCGGTCCAGGATGCGCTCCGGGGCCCCCTTCATCACCAGCACGTGGCTCTGGGGGCTGTCTTCTCGCTCATGGATGGACAGCTGGAGAGAAGACAGGCGGTTACGGGGGGGGGGCCTGCCAAGGAGACGTCCCCTGATGCACTAACCCCCGGTCCATCAGCTACTGCCGACAGAGGGAGAGACCGTGTGTGTGTGTGTGTGTGTGTGTGTGTGTGAAGGGGAGTGGGGGCCTCGAAGGCCCAGCCCTGTAACCAGAGAGTCACCTGCCCATAGGACATTCATCCACCTCACCAATATTTACCAAGGTCAGTTAAGACAGGCACTGTGCTAGGGGCTGGCTGGCTCTCTCACCAGCGCCCCACCACCGTGCTGGCCTCCGCGTGTTTACACAGGACGCGGCTGAGACTGCATTCCGGGCATTGAACAGACGCCTGCAGCATGGGGGATACCCTAAAGAAATTTCAGAGGTGGGGTTCACCCCCACAGCTGGAAGGGATGGGAGGCTGAGGCCAGAGTCTGAAAGGTGATGGGGTATAGCGAGGAATAGAGGTCTGGAAGTTGGGGGGTCCTTGCAACCAGACATGTAGTCACCCCGGTTTTCCTGGGGGATGAGGCAGGGCAAGGAGCATGGCCCTCAGATGCCCCCACTCTTCCTAGGTTTTGTGCACCCCCCTCATTTCGGCCCCTTCCCCTGCTCCTGTCCCAGCACCCCAACCAGACCTGGTACTTGTTGGTAGAATTGAAAGGAATCTCCGCCACCTTGGGGTTTCTGTCCCTCATCTTCCTCACGGAGCCGCAGGACAGCTCGATGCACTTGAGCAGAGCTGACTCAGAGGCGTCGCCGGCCGTGTCCCGCTGCCAGAGGAGAATTCAGTGTCACGAGGGCCGGCGGGGGGGGGGGGGGGGGACTGAGGGAGGGGGGCCCCGAAGCCCCCGAGGCTGCGAGAGGTGGGCAGGCCATGGAGGCGCCGCTGACCGCTACCTTAGACACAGAGATGTTCTCCTGCCCGGCCTTGAAGACAGCACGGTTGCAGAGACCGGCGATCCGAGACAGGGCCGTCCACGTGGGAGACCGTTTGTCGAAAGTGGCCCCTGGGAGGCAGTGGGGGAGAACCAGGAGCGCGGCTCCCCGTTAGAGCCCCCGTCCACTCCCACCCTCCCCGTCCCGCAGGGGCCCCCTTGGAGTGCCCAGTCACCAGACTGATCTTCCGTGGTGTCAGCTTCGTGGATCTGGTTGTCGAACCACATGTGGGCGACGGTCATGCGGTTCTGGGTGAGGGTGCCCGTCTTGTCGGAGCAGATGGTGGAGGTGGAGCCCAGCGTCTCC
The DNA here is from genome assembly GCF_002201575.2 of Neomonachus schauinslandi. NCBI lineage: Eukaryota > Metazoa > Chordata > Mammalia > Carnivora > Phocidae > Neomonachus > Neomonachus schauinslandi. The sequence continues at coordinate 4,592,528 of NC_058408.1, read as the reverse complement.
ACTGCCTCCAGATTCTTCACCAGGCAGTTCTTCCGCGCCATGCGCTTGGCGGTCAGGGTCAGACACACCTGGGAGAGAGAGGGGAGGAAGAAGGGCTAAGCCTGGAGCCGGAGGTGCCGTGACCTCACCCCGGACCAGGGCTCTGCTCCGCCTTCCTCGATCCCAGTCCGCAAACACCGAGTGGGACCTACGTGTGGGCAGTGAATGTGTTCGATTTCAGACAAGCTGAACTGAGATCATGGGTGTGTATTCAGGTGACAAGTCCAACAGGGACTTGAAGATACATGGCCAGAGCTCCAGAGCGGGCCAGCATAGAGCTGGGCGGAGGGCTGTGCCAGTCTCTCTCCTAGACCGGGCATGAGATTGGGGGGAGATGGGCTCACTCCAGGGGGTGGGGGGGGAGCAGAGCAAGAGGCCTGTGAATTGGGGTCGGGGGAGGAGGAGGAGACCCTGCAGGGGACAGGAGCAGAGGAGAACCAGAATAGTGACATGTCACAGTAATTGACAGAGGAGAGAATTCTAGCAGGGTGGACAGCTGTATCCGTTTCTGCAGCAGAGTTACGGAGGGGAGCTGAGAAAAGGTCACTGGGTTTGCCAGTTAGTCATCGGTGACCTTTGAGGGAGGCTTTGCAGCAAGGTTGGCCGGGACGAGCTGCAGACCGCAGTGGACCGTGCATGGGGGGTGAGAAGGGTGCTCGGGGCGAGCTCGGGCAGAGAAACCCCGTGCCAAAGCATGGCCCTACCTGAGACTTCCAGGCTCAAACTCAGAGCCGTATAGTAAACGAGAATGTGACAGGAGATTGTAGGGGCTTGAAGGGAACAAACTGCTGAGATACAATAAGGCTCGACTGCCTTTGAGGAAAGGGTAGCAAGACCTCCCCCAGTGGCCCCTCGGCCTGAGCCACTCACGGTGACGGTGGCCAGCAGCCCCTCGGGCACATTGGCCACGATGATACCGATGAGGAAGATGACAGCCTCCAGCCAGCTGTAGCCCAGGATGAGGGAGAGCACGAAGAAAGAGACCCCCAGGAACACGGCCACGCCTGTGATCAGCTGGATGAAGTGCTCGATCTCCATGGCGATGGGCGTCCGCCCCACCTCCAGGCCCGAGGCCAGGGTGGCAATGCGGCCCATCACCGTCCGGTCACCTGTGGCGATCACGATGCCCCTGGCCGTGCCTGCAACACAGAGGGGAGCCCGGCTGCTCAGAAGAGGAAAACCACCGCGGGGTAGATGAGCCTCAGACCGGGGTCCTGCGGGCCACCCTCCCGAGACTGGACCTGCCACGGAGGGCTCCCCCTGGACAGACCTCCAGGCCCGGACTTGGGCAACCACAACTCGTCCCCCCTCACACTTGGGCCCGAGGAGAGACCTTGCAAATAAACTCGGAATTCAAATCGAGGAGATTCAGGCAGTGAAATCCAAGTACTGCCTGAGGAGCTCAGTAAAATCCGTCTGCTTAGGATCCAAAGCATCTGATGTTATGGATTTTCCGTGTGGTCTTAAGATTTTCTTTCTCAGCGTTGGGCCTGGAGACTCCTCAGAAGAAGCCAGGCAATTGCCGAGCCTTATGTAGACACTCGGGGCGGTGGGGGCGGGGTGTGGGATGGGGGAAAGAGCACGGGTCGGGGAGCCAGGAAAACCTGGGTTTGTACCCTTGTTTGGATTCCCGCCTGGCACGGCTTTCATCGGGAAACGAGGGAGGGCTGTGGCACATTGGCTCCTGGCGCGTATTAACTGCCCAACAAATGTCCGTTCTATTCACTGCTTCTCCTTTCTCCAAAGCCAATTTCAGAGAACGCAATGTGGGTATTTTACCAGGCGTTTTTACCAATTGTGGGAAATGTAGAGCAAATTTCAGAATCTCAGTACATTACAAATTTAAGATATCTAATGTGTGGTGATTTTCATTGTAACTCCAACTTGCTAGAGGAGAGGGACACCTGGGTGAGGGGCGCCTGGGTGGCTCAGTGGGTTGAGCGTCTGACTCTTGATTTCCACTCAGGTCATGATCTTTGGGTCGTGGGATTGAGCCCCGTGGCCGGCTCCACACTCAGTGTGGAGTCTACTTGAGATTCTCTCTCTCCCTCTCTCCCTCTGGCCCTTCCCTCCCCACATGCGCTTTCTCTCTAAAATAAATAAATAAACCTTAAAAAAAATGCTCACAGAGACATAATACGCCGAGGAGAAATGGGAATCGGGAAGGGAAAGTCATGGAGGTGGGGCACGTGGCCTCCTCTGGCCCCGGTCCCAGGCCCGAGGTTTAGCCAGACCTCTCTCCCCACCAGCTCTCTCTGTCGGCCCCTCCCGAGGAGGCCCGGCCACAGAGGGCACGGATTTCGGGTGGGCTTGGTATCCTGTGCTTACACGGTGGCAGCTCGGGGAGCTCTTGATGGCCCTCACTCATCTCCAGAACCCAGAACAGAGATGGAGTGTGCTGGGCAGCCTGAAGGGGGGGGCCCCGTGTTCACCTGGCCTGAGCCTCCCCAGCCTGGTCACTGGTCAAAGCAAGGGTGGGACAGGGAAGCAGCTAGTCCCAGAATCAGAAGACATGGGAGGAACCAGTCAAACCAGGGACTTCTAGGAGTCAAAACGCATGTATGTGTTGTCTAGTGTGTGTGTTTGTGTCTGTGTGCCTATGTGTTGTGTGTTTCGTGCATTGTGTTTGTGCGTGTGTGTGTATGGAGGTCTTGGTCCAGGGTCCGAAGGCTTTGGGATCTGCTCAGTCTTGGCGTAGACAGAAAATAGATCTCCCTGTGGGGAGGGAACTTCCGCAGAGTCAGGCCACCCCAGCCAGTAGTATTCAGGGCCCCCTGGTCCCTCAGTCCCCTCCGAAGTTAGCACAACCACAGCCCCCAGGCCTGTCTGGGGTTCAGGATTTAGACTCTTCCTTCAGTCGGGGCTGGGGTGGGGAGCTCCCAACCAGCCAACTTCTCACCTTCCACACAGTTGGTAGAGAAGAAGCAGATGTTGCGGGTCTCCAGGGGGTTCTCATGGGTGAACTCGGGGGAGCGGGTCTGGGGCTCTGACTCGCCCGTTAGAGATGAGTTATCCACCTGAGGAGGAAGCAGGTGTGTGGTCACCAGATGGGCAGTCACATGGGTGCACACACAGTTGTCCCCCGGCTCCGACCACACTCCACCTCCATGACATAAGGGACAAAATTACACTTGTGCTCATCACGCATTTATAGCATTACGCAGCTATTGTCCCTGTTCTAGTTTGGCATCCTGGCTCTCACCGACTTCTTATGTGACCTTGGGCTGGTTACTTAACCAACGCAACCACCATTTGCTCATCTGTAAAACGGGGAATGTAAGGGGCATCTCAGCATTATACAACCCCGGGGGTGGGGGGATGCCTCTAACCCGAGAGCCTAAGCAAACGGTGCCGTCTCGGGTTGCGCATGGTGCCATCGGTGACCACGTATGACAGCACCACACAATGACACTGTTCTTGCCGAGTGACATCAGACAGCTATGTGGATGCATGACGAGCATCCGACACATGGTGACACCCACTACCGATTGCCGTGAAGTGGCTATCAGAGACGTCCTGGGCCACAGGGCACGCCCAGCACACAGACACGAGGGGGCGATCCATAAACACTACATGGGAGACGAGGTTGGGCGGGGCGGTGTGGGGGCAGGCATTGGTATTGGACCTGGGCCTCCCAAACCTCCCCCCTCTCACTGGGCCCCTCCCAGCTCTGTAGGGCCGGCCGGCTGCTCTGGCATGGCCCACTCACCTTGCAGCCATGAGAAGAGATGATCCGGAGGTCTGCCGGCACGCGGTCCCCTCCCTTCACCTCCACCAGATCTCCCACCACCACCTCCTCTGCGTTGATCTGCATCTTCTCTCCTTCCCGCACCACAAGGGCTTGCTGGGGGGCGGGAGGGGGGCGGGCATCTCGCGAAGGACTCGTCCTTTTGCCACCTTCCTCGGCGGCTGGCCTCCCCCCTCTCCCAACGCTCCAGGGGGACCCCGTGCACCCCAGGCAATACAACTAGGTCCCGGCGTGGAGAGCGGGAGGGTCGTTTCTGCCCACGCCTCCATCTCAGAGCACAAGGAGCTCAGGAGAAGGAGCTGGGCTCCCCCAGAAACCTTGTGCCCCAGCCCGGAGCCCCCCCCGGCTGTCTACCTGAGGCACCATGTTCTTGAAGGAATCCATGATCTTGGAGCTCTTGGCCTCCTGATAGTAGGAGAAGCAGCCGGTGACGATGACCACAGCTGCCAGCACCACGCCCAGATAGAGCTGGGAAGGAGAAAGGGTTGAGGCCCCTGCTCTTCTCCCAACCTTGGAGGGGCGGCTGCCCTTCAGACGGCGTTCGGGGACTTTGTCTGGGACGGGGGGTGACAGTGGCAGAGGAGAGCCCTTCTCCCCAACCTCCCCCTCAGTCTCCTGGGAAAGGGAAGGGGCAGGGGAAATCGCAGGGAGTTCCCAGAACTAGGACTTCTTTAGGGCGTGAAGCCCCACAGATCCAGACAAGCCCACTTAGGTGTGAAGGGACAGGGAGGGTCTGTCTCATTCGGGAGTGTGTGTGTGTGTGTGTGTGTGCGCGTGTTGGGAGGTGTTTATAGATATACAGAGGAGCCTCGTCCCTTCACAGCCTAAAGAGCAGAGGGGCCTGTGGGGCTGTGACGGGAGGCTCCTGCCCCCTGCCCCACTGTACTGGGATCCGGGGTTGGAGGACAGAGTGGCGGGCCGGTGCAGGGCTCAGGCACGCCTGCTCACGTTGTCGTTGGATGGTTCATCCTCCATGGCAGCCTGGATGCCGTAGGCCAAGAAGCAGAGGATGGCCCCGATCCACAGCAGGATGGAGAAGCCCCCGAAAAGCTGGCGACAGAACTTGACCCACTCAGGGGTTGTCGGGGGCGGGGTGAGGGCATTGGGCCCATCCCGAGCCAGAATGTCCTGGGCCCGCTGGTTGGTGAGGCCCTGAGAGAGGCGGGGAGGGGAGCATGAGCGCGTCTCCGGAGCCGTCCGCTCCTCACTGCTTCCCACCAGCTCCTTGGCAGGGGAACAATGTCCATGCAGAGAGAAAAACCCCACCTGGCAGGAAGGGGTAGGGGGACCATTGGGAGAGACCACACAGAGGAGGTGGCATTTGCCACGGGTGTTGGGGGCCTTGAAGGCTGAGGAAGATGCAGAGTGTGACCCCACCTGTGGTCGTCCTTGGGTTGAGACCCCTGTGGGTTAGGACCACAGGATCTCCCCCAGTGGCAGCCTGGATAAGGCTCCCTGGAAAGACATTCCTCTTTTCAGCAAGAATTCAAGAAGAGGCCACCACAATGGACCTTCAGTGTCTCACAGCTTTGGTAACCGTCTGTCACCTTCCCCAGAGAGCCTGGCCTGGGCGTGGTTCAGATGTCCCCGCGGAGCCCACACCTGGTGGTAGAGCTACAGTCCGCGTGGCGCATGGGGATGCTGGACCACGTTCTTTTCTAGACTTGGAGCTCCTCGAGGGCAGAGGTCACTTAATTATCTTTCTGTCTGTGCACTCATTTATTTAATAAATGTGTATCGAATGCCTATTACATGCTGGGCTCTGTTGCCAGCTCTAGGGATCCAGAGGAGGACAAGACCCACGAAGTCCGCGCCTCCTGGAGCTTATGACCCGGTGATGTGACACACAATACGTAGATGTCACTGCCAGATCACTAAGAAAAGTAGAGTACGGTGAAGGAATGGGGGGCAGAGAAATTTCAAAAGGGAAGTCAGGGAGGGACTGCAGGAGGAGGCGTGCACCCACTACGGTTTTGCTTGGTGCTGCTTTATTTTTCGAAACGATGGGCTTGGTAACCTGACTGTGCCACTTCCTATTTATGTCTGTGACGTTGGGAAGCTCGTCCGCCTCGCCGAGGCTCCCTGCTGTGACGGACAGGTGTACGACAGCCACGTCGCAGGTCTCGTGAGGGTCAGGAAGTGCACGTAAAGCACCCATCACCGCATAGCACGCACAGTGGGGCTACCGTGAGAGCGGGGCGGTTACCTCACCGTTTTGTAGGTGTCACTTCCCTGGGATATGTATCACTGGAGCTGCCTGGGGCAGGGGAAAAGCTCTGCCTGGAGGCCCCCCGGGCCTGGCGTCCAGGTACACAGGAAGAGTTATTATCTAGGAAGCAGGGGATCTGGGTTCTAGTCCTGGCTCTGCCCCAGCTAGTCACGCGTCTGGGGGCCTCAGTTTCCTCACGGGTACAGAGGGCGGGATTGTCCACCCAGGCGCTGCGTGGGCTCTCTCAGGTCTTAGGCACCCTCCCTGACGGCCCCTCCACTCACCTTGGATAGGTCCACTTGGTATTTGCGGCCCAGCTCATCCAAGGACAGCTTGTGGTCGTCCTGGGGAGGGAAGTCGAGTCACTCTGGGGTGGGAGGCTGGGCACTGCCTCTAGAACGCGTGTGAGGGCTGAGGGGCTTGGGCTGAGGCAAGGGGCACGGGAGCGGCTGCCTGGCTTCTCCGAGTGTGCTGGGCTGTGGGGACCCCGTTTCCATGAGCCGCTGGGCAGGCTGTGTCCCTCACCATGGCCACCTCCTTCTTCAGCTCATCCAGTTCCTTCTCCTTCTGCTTCTTCTTGCCGCCCCCATTCTCTGCAGTGGTGGCTGCAGGCGAGTACTCACGGCCGGCCTGCGAGGGTGGGAAGGGAGAACCCCGAGAGTCAGGGAGGCTGGAGACTGGAGCCTCTATTCCCACGGACAGGCCAGGAAGGCAGGCGCTGCGCTGAGGGTGGTGGATGCAAAGGCAGTGACGGTCCCAGGGGAGGAGAGGGTGGAGGGCGGAGGGGACTCCACGCCCTCAGTTTGCAAACTAGTCGCGGGGCCACGGGCTCTACGTTGGAATGTCAGGGAAGGCCAAGGGGCTCAGGATTCAGGACCCCACTCTTGGCTATTTACGGTTGGGCTTTTGCTTGTTGAGAAAACCCTGCCGCTAAATACTAAACAGAACAAAAACTTCAAAAACCATCATCCTACACTATTTAGAATTCTGGAGGGCGGTGGGGCCAGGGTTGGGGGCCGGCTTGAAGTAGAAGCACCTGTAGGAATGGCTTTGTCCCCAAACTGTGGCCACTTAGAGAGGAGTAGAGACAGCTGGGAATCTGGGGGAGGAAGGGTCTCTGGGAAGTCAGGGGTCAGGGCAGGGCAGGGTGCCCTTCTTGTTGGCCAGCCTGCCTGCTTCCGGGCAAGGGGCAATTTGCACAACTTGAGGCCCCAAGGCACAACTGGGTAAGAAGGCAACTGGGCCCCATTTGTCTAAAACATAAGGACATGTCTCTGAGAATACTAAGATGTGTGTCTTCTCAGGTCCTGGCATTCCTGGGGCCTCTGGTGAAATCAGGTGAACATTTTCCCTGGAGCCTCGTGAGGCCCTGCAATTCCCTTCCTCGCCTCAGCCTGTGGTCTCCTCACCACCGCCAGGCTGCCAGGGGCCACAGGGGACCTCTGGGGAGCGGGGTGGGAAATTCCTCCTTCCACGGGGTGGGGGTGCTGCGGGAGGAGGGGTTGGAGAGGGCCTGGGGGGCCATGACAGAGCCTTCTCACTCCCTCTCCCGCCCCCCACCCCCTCAGGGCGTCGCATCCTTGTCAGCGATGGGCTGGATTTCTGTCCCTAAGGCCGTGTGCGGCTTTCAGGAGCCAGCTTCTCCACACTGTGGTGTGATTCAGTTTTTCATGAAGACTGGACACCTGGGGGCGCCCGGGGGGGTGCAGTCGGTTAAGTGTCAGACTCTTGGTTTCGGCTCAGGTCATGATCTCAGGGTTGTGAGATCGAGCCCCACGTGGGGCTCCACGCTTAGCATGGAGTCTACTTAAGACTCTCTCTCCCTCTGCCGCTCCCCCCCTAAAATCAATCAATAAACCTTAAAAAAAAAAAAAGCCTGGACACCTGGATGGGATCTACAGCCAACGTGTTTGTCCTTTTTTACAGGATAGTGTGCATTTTTTAAAAGTAGACTTTTCTTTTAAAGACGGTTTTAGGCTCACAGCAAAATTGAGCAGAAAGTACAGAGTTCTCATACCGCCCCCCCCCCGCCCTCATATGTCAATCCCACTGTCAACATCCCCTCCAGAGTGGTGCATTGGTTGCAATCATGAACCGACACTGATGCATCATTATCACCCGAAGTCCATAGTTGCCACAAGGGCTCCCTCGTGGTGGTGTCCACTCCACGGGTTTGGACAAACACATGCATACTGGCTCGTACCTATTATGACACCATCCAAAGTGCTTTCACTGCCAGAGAAATCTGTGCTCTGGGATAATGCATTTTTTTCCCATCAAAGAGTCAGGCGCAATCCCAGGAATGTGGCAGTTGCCCTCATCTTACGAGATCATGAGTCCAGCACCTGGAGAGGTCTGACCAGTGAGATCGGGAACAGGGCGGGGGACTCAGTGAGGGTTGGACACCGTTGTCCCCTAGACACTAAACCTTGCATTTGTTCCCTAGGGAGCACCCACGAATCAAGTATACCTTTGGCTTCCTGAAGGCTGATCATCTTGGGGAGACTGAAGTAGCCCAACTGAAGGAATGGAGGAGGGCTCACGGGAAGGTCTCCGTCTCCCCCCGGCCAGGAGACCTAAGAAGGCTCCTTTAATCGGATAGATTGAAATGCTTTGGGTTCACCAAGTCTCTCGTTGGTGGAACAGAACTGCGGAACGGATGAAAAGCCCCAAAGGGACCAGAGGCAAGAAATCAGGCCAGACCGGCTCCAAGGTGACCCTCCAGAGCTTCAGGGGCAGGAACGGGGCCTGGGCATACAAAGGCGGGGGGCGGCTGGGGCTGGGGCAGAGGAGCAGAGCCCAGAGAATTTCTGTACATTCGACATGAACTAAAGTTTGTGAAAATTAGAACCAAATCGCCAGCCCGTGTGCTTGGGGAAGGTTGCACCGTGGCCGACTGAGCAGCTCCACACAGCATCCCTTCCCCTGAGCACCCACCCTGTTCTCCCCAAGGCGGGTGCAGAGCTCGGGACACACTGCCCCTTCCCCCTCTTGTCCTGGCAAGGATCTCAGGCTCTGCAGCCAGGAGCCTGCGGAGATTTGGGGCAAGCGGGCTGCCCAGGCAAGAAAGAAAGAGAGGAAGCAAGGACCCCCCCCTCCACGGCCCCCCCCAACCACGAGTCCCCCTCTCCCGGTCTTGAATGCTGAAGGAGAACAGAGAGTTCTTTCTGAGAGAGCCAGAGGCTGGGAACGGGGCGGGGGGGGCGCAGCTGGAAATCAGCCACGCTGCCCCCACCACAGCCTCGTGGTGGCAGCTGGAGCGGGTTGGGCTCCCTCCCACCAGAGCTGTCCCTTCCCCCAGCTCCCACGCTGCCCTTCAGGGCCACAGGGTGCAGGGTGACAGTTGGGCCGAGCTTTGTAGTGCAGATGTAGGGGAAAGAGACAGAGATGGAATGAACCCCCGCAGGGGTGCAGCGGGGGGTGCTTTCCCTTTCCAGGGCTCTCCTGGTAGGTCGAACTCCAAGCTCCGACCCTAAGACCCCTAATTTCCCCCAGCCTCTCCATCCAAGCAGAACCAGATCCGCTCCCTAACCTGCCGTTGCTTGCACACAGCCACTGGGGTGGGGGTCAGGGGGCTTCGGGGCTGCTGGGGGGAAAAGAGGAGACCCAGGCAGCTGGGGTCCCTCAAAGAAGTAAAGGTCAAATTGCTTCCCAAGCAGGACCTCGTGAGCTGGGCCTCCCCGGTTCTGAGGTGGAGCAGGACCCCTGGTTCTCGGCACTCGGGGTGGGGGCTGGTGGAGGGCAGCCTGGCCTCTCCTCCGAGTCCCGCACAGCAGAACAAGAGATGCCAGCGTTCAGCTGAGGGCCCTAAGATGGTCTGTCTTCCCAGGGGTGGGACTTCTTCCTTCGTGAAGCCCACACGCAGACCTCACTCACCCACACGCAGGGACATCTGTCTCCCCCATGCTGGAGGGCCTGGATGCTCCCAGATGTGCCTGCCCAGGCACACCCAGGCGCTCACCCAGGAGCATCTGTATCGGCTCCGGCCTGTGGAGAACACGTGTGTTGCAGGCACATGAGCGCGCGCGCACACACACACACAAACATACACACACACACACACCGGTCCTATTTATAGCTTCTACCACAGCGCAGAACCCTGGTGTCCAAGCTCGGAGTTTTCCCAGCTGCTAAACACAGTGCAATAACACGTCCCTGCCTGACCCCTTCCTGGGCCCAGAAGCTCCCCCACAGCTCCCCACAGGCACCCCTTTCCTCAGCACCCTCCCGGCGCTCCCCAGACCCTTTGCCTCAGCCAGCATTCCACAAAAGGAAAGCAATCAGGCGCAGTGTGTAAGGGCTTGGGTGACTTTTCTCCATATGGACATTTCATTTCCAAGAATTCGGAGCCTGTCCCTGCCCTCCCCTCCCCACCCCCCCAATCCACGGTTGTTAATCTTCCCCTTGGCATTCCCAGGGCTGCAGAATGCCCAGGCAGGGGCAGCCTGAGGGGGTGCAGACAGCTCTCATCAGCCTCTGGGAAAGTGCTCACAGCCCAGGGCCACGGAGGATGGCAGTGTTGCCAGGGCATCGGGAGAGGCGCTGGGCTGGGGCTGGGGGGGCACATTGCTCTTCTGCCCCACAGCCCTCCCGGCTGCCGGCACTCAGGGACCCGAAAGCTGGTGTCAGAACTGCTTGGCGACTTGGGAGCCATGCCCCGTGGCCTCTCCAACCTTAAACTGGACCCCCATCTTCTCGGGCTGGGACTGCCGCAGGAATGGATTTTTCGGGGGGGTGGCACAGGCGGGGAGCATTAACAGTGCCAAGTCCCCTTCAGCTGGCACGCTCGGAGGTGCGGTGAGGGAGGGTCTGTCTAGGATGTGGGAGACACAGGGATAGAGATGCAGGGTAGGGTGGAGGGCTGTGGGGCTCGTCCTGGGGAGTGGGGAAGCAGAGTGCCTGTGGGCACCTGAGTGCCATGGACCTGTGGACCGAGCAAGTGTTTGTAGCTGGGAGACTATCAGTCCAAGTTCACGCTGCCCCATAGCCTGGCTTCTGTCTGCCCCTCCCTCCCCACCCCATCCTTCTCTCCCCCAGCCTCCCTCACCCTCCAAAGAGCCCTCCTCCTCCCTACAGAGTGACCCCTCTCTTTGGGATACTCACCCCATGGCCCATCTTGGGGCAGGGTGGCTGAGGGAACCTGGACTGGACAGGTCACCGGGAGGATCCCCAGCCCACACCTCTGGTCTGGGATGGCCAGAGACCCCAGCAAACAGACAGAGCCGGCAGCAAGCAACAGGGTAGCTTTAAATAGGTCCCTCTCCCCCTCTCCCCCGCCTTCCCCTCCTCGGGAAAGAAACGTTTGTTGAAACAGGATCCCTGAGGACTCCTCCCCTCCCGCCCGTTAAGCAACAGGCGGGTGGACCATGGACAGTCCATTTGTCCTGCTGTGTGTTCCCCTCGGCTCCCCCCATCCTCCCCTGGCCCCTGGCGGCCACGACTAAGAGAGGCGAGCAGCAAGGCTGGGGCTGGAACTGTGCCCCTTGGGGACAGGCTGAGCGGGAAAGTCCCCACAGCATCCCGGGATGCCGGGGGCCATGTGGTCCCACTCTTTCTCTTGTTTTCCTGTTGGAGAAACTGAGGCCCAGAGAGACAAACCACTTGAATGGAAAAAACAACCAGAATTCAGGGCTCCTGACTCCCAACCTCCCTGAGAAAGAAGCAGAGACTGTTCCCTCTATGTAGAGATTGTGGGGACACAGAAATCGGGGGAAGTAGTCAGCCTTGGAACCCAGGGCCTCCCTTGTATAAGAGGCACCCCAGAGCGGGGCTCAGGAGACAGCACGAAGTCTGGAGACGGAGGGGGAAAGGGTCTCCGCAAGCCCTCCAGCTGAAGAAGCCTTTCCTGAGTTTGAGAACATGACTCCGGGGGGGCCAGGGAGGCGGCCGGGGGAGGGACAGGCAAGCAGGGGGACAGCCCTGGAGCCAGCCCAGCCGACGTCCATGCTGATATGGCTCTGGTCGTGTTCACCCCTTGTTACCGAGTGGACACGCCACTCCCGTACTCTCTGTTGAGGGGCCCCAGGCTGGCTCCATGCCTGTGGTTGGCAGGTGGCTGGGGAGAAGCCAAAGAGAGGAAGCTGCAGTTCTCAGAGGTATATGGAGGTCAACGTTATAGCAAGTGCCAGGCCCAGGAACCAGAAAGGAGGTGGTTGCCTCCTTCTTCCAGTGGTGAGGGGAAGGCTAGCCAATCTGCAGCATGCAGGCCCGAGGTTAGACCGAAGAGAGGTCTCTCTGCTGTGAAGCCCCAGAGAAGCTGGAAGAAGTCCCTGGGAGTGGGGACGGGGCCTCAGGGCTGGAAGGGGCATCTGTAACCATATACCAGCTGGAAACAGGGGTAGAGAAGAGCTGGAACAGGACCATTTAATAAAAGGGCCAAAGCATGAGGGGCAAAGAGGGGAAGGGGAGACCAGCAGGGGCAGAGAGAGAAGAAAACTCCTGCCCCTGCCATCTGGGAGCAGTAGGAGGACAGGATTCTCCTGGAGTGTCCCCATTTCTCTGGGCACAGAGATGGAGTGGAGGGAAGCCAGTGCAGTGGGGATAGGTCTGAGATCCCTGAGCCCCAAGAAGCTAGGAGGAAAGGAAGGAGGAGATGAGGCCTGAGGTGCCCGCTTACTGGGCCGGTCCTCTTGGGCCCTGGAGGGAACTCCCTACAGAGGGATTATCGACCTCTCCAGCAAATCCACTCTCAGGGCACAGGGCTCAGGCCTGAATTCCCCAAATAACTGGCCCCCTCCTGCGCTTGGGATTTTCCATTACAGGGATCCGGAAGGTCACATCCCGCTTCCGCCCTCCTTCTCCTCTTGGGTTACAGCTGGAGGGATGGGCAGGATGGGGCAGACACTTTCTGTCCCTGGGCCCTTGACATTGAATTTGAGCCTGGGGGAGGCCAGGCAGTGTGGGGGAGCAATAAGGGAAAAGCAGATCCCAGTCCAAGCCCTGGTGTGGATAGGAGAGAGAGAAGCCGACGAAGACACAGCACGAAGGCTTGTGGTTGGACATTAGGAGAGACGGCCCAGGGAAGAAGTCCCTGCAGGAATAGCCCGCAGGTGGCTGGGTCGCACAGCAGCGGGGTGGCCCAAGGGCAGCCTTGCCCTGGGCTGGGGGGCGGTGAGAGTGCCACCCGGGGCGTAGGGGGCTCCTGTTCCTTAGTTCCGGGCTTGGAATCTCTTCCCTGTGCCCCACGATCTCCAGGGTGCTAGGTGAGATGGGGAGAGAAAGCCAGCCCAGAGCCCACGGGCGTGTGGGTCTCAGGCACCCGGCCCTCAGTTCTCGCTCCCCCACCCTCACCCCCGCCGGTACCGCCCAGTGCTGCCCAGTCCTTCCAAGGCCCTGGCTCTGGTCCCGTGGCCAGGCCCATACCGGAAAGGACTGTGCCCTCGCTCTGCGCATCCAGCCTGGTGGCGGCTCTGGCCATCCCTGGCACTTGGACTGGAGTGCGGTCCCAAGGGCGATGCTGCGCACACATTTGGGGCTCAGACAAAAGAAAGGCTGGACGGGACACCCCGGGGCCCATTCCTTGCCCAAACGTCCCTGACCATCCTCCCCGCCTGGGCGAGAGGCCCTGGGCGTCTACCTCCTTCTGCTCCAGCGTGGACCTCAGATCCAGGACATCAGTGGGGTGTACACTCCTGGTCCCTTGATCTGGGGCCTGGGCTGGGCCAGTGCCTGTGAAGAGAGCCAGCGGCCAGTTTGGATCAAGGGCCTGGAAGTAAGAGGGACAGAGCAGAGAGCAGGGAAGACTTGAAAGCCGGAGGTGGAGGGCCAGGCCTGGCTGGAGAGTGGGTTTGGGAGAAGGGCAGAGGTCGGTGAGGATGGGTGGTCCTGAGTCAGGGGTTTGGTTGGCACGGGGAGACGTGGGAAGCAGGGGTGCGTGTACGCGTGTGTGCGTTATGACCGAGGGGCACGACTGTGGGGCCACGCCTGTGTGGGGAAGGGGCGGTGGGAGTGTACCACGTGGAAATTCAGAAGGAGGAGCTCTGCGCACCAGGGAGGCCAACACTGGTTTGGACGTGCGGTCCATCCAATAAAGACGGAGCGTCTGGGTCCCGGCATGTCGGGTCGTGTGAGCGTGCGTGCGCGGGCAGGGCCAGCGCGGTGTACGTGAGCGTCCCTGGGAGAAAGTGTGTGCACGAGGGGGTGGGGAGGCCGCTGGGCTGCAGATGGGCCGTCAAGGTCGCCCAGAAACAGTTTTGTTTCCTAAGTGACTAGCCTCCTGGGGCCTTCAGCCCAGACTTGAAGGTTGTTTCAAGATCATGAAAGGGAGTGGGGAAGGGAGGGGAGATGGAGGGACGCTCGGGAGGCCCTGTCCCCCCCCCCCCCACTGTCCCTCCTCCGCCCCTCACTCCACTTCTCCGCCCCAGTCCCCATTTTAGGCCCAGCTCAGCAGTCCTCCTGAGGCCAGCCCTCTCCAGGGACCTCCCTTTCTCTCCCTCTTCCATCCCCTGAAAGATTCTTCCTCCCTTTTTCAGGGCCTGGGCTCTTGTCCCCCCCCACCAGGCTTCCGGGGCCTTCTTGGGAACGGAAGGAATTTTCTCCTTCTAAGGGGAGACAGGCCTGGAGGGTTGCAGCATGGATGGGAAACCTGGAAAGGCCTGGGGTGGCCATGACAAGCATCCAAAAAAAGTCCCTTTCACTTCCCTTCCTGTCCGGGCCTCTCCTCCCACTTCCGGCAGGTGGCAGCGACCTTGTGCTAGAATGGGTGGGCTCAGAGCCACAGAGTGCCTGTCTGAGGCCTGCTGCTGCCTCAGTTTCCCCACTGGACCACAAAGCCAGTGTTGGATTTTCTCTCCGTCCCTCCCTTATTGCCTGCTCCTCTGTGTTCTTTCTGGTCTTCCTTTCCAATCAACTCGAAATAGATTCTAAGACCCTCTTTCTCGGGCTCTCCTTGCTTCGGTCGTCTTTAATCTTTCCCCCAGATGATTCTTATTATCCTTTTTATTGTTAACACCGTATTATAAAGAAAGAAAATGGAGGTAAGAACACCCAGAATTTTCCTCCATCTCTCTGCCTCGGCTCCCGTCCCACCTCTTTTTGCCCTCTGCCCTACTGTCTGGGTTTGGATAGCTCGGGGTGCCCGAGCCAGCCCTCCTCCCTGAGCACAGGGGCCCAGGCACACTCTGTCCTCCCACATGTCCTGCCTGCGGTCCCTGAAGCTGGTCCTGCTGGGCCCAAGCTGCGGAGTGACCTGAGATCAGAGGCGCCCCTACTCTAGCCTTGCTCCTTCCTCTGAAGAACAAGGAGCAGGACTGGAAAACCTGACAGCCCCCCAATTGCAGGTTACCTTCTCTTCAGCTCGCGGCTGAGCTCAGGTGAACGGGAGAAATTACTATATTTCTATCTGTGCCGTAACTCACCGTCTGGAGACCGGGGCTCAGAGGGGGAGCTGAGGGGACCGGTACCCCTATTTTGTTGATCAGCGTGACCCACAGAAATGAGTGTGATCAGTTTGACTCTTGGCACGGAAGCAGGGAGGGGCTCAGGGTTGGGCACAGATGACCTGGTTTCTTACCAAGAGCCCCTGTGCGAGGTGGGACAGGGAGGAGGGCAGGGCTGGGGGTGAGGCTGCAGAAACCTGACATTTCTTGGCTGGCATTTGATCAGCAAATACCAGATTAGTCTGTTTCCAGAGATTCTTTGGGCTGGAAAAATATGTCCGGGGTGATGGGGTGCATGGGGTTAATGGACCTTGCTGAGTTTGGGGGTCAGGGGTCACAGCTGGGCCCTCTAGGGTTCCTGTTTCCTTTGATTCTATCCGGGCAGGGAGGGAGAGGCCGTCCAGCCCCCCTGAGGCAGGTTTGCTTTGGCCGGAGATCTGACCCAGCCACTGGCCCAGAGCACCCCGCCTCCCTGTTCCCCCTCTCGAGAGGCAGCCTGGCGCCCAGCCTCCCCCTTCGTAGCTCCTGCTTCCCCTACCAGGCCCCCTCCACTTGGCTCAGGATGCGGCTCTGTGGGTCTGCCTGTCCCCGCTGGTATTCCGGACGCCCGGCCAGGATAGGATGCCCTGCAAACATCTGGCACAGGGGGCCCAGCCTTGTTCCCACATAAGGAGCCCTCCTAGGGGCTTCAGGGAGTTTGGCCTCCTCTGTGCCTTGGTTTCTCTGCAGGTCCCGGACGCTTTCACTCTTGTGCTCCTGCCTGGGTGCTCTCAGCGCTGCCTCCGGGGGAATGTGAGTGCTGCCCATGACTCAGTCGGTAGCCATTGCTCGTTTTTGGGGTGCTGTGTCATTCTGACGTTCTTCCAGTGTTTGCTGAGGGCCGGCTGACCGCTGGCTGCCCGATTCCGTGCAGAGTGCTGCAGAGACTATTCCAGGCAAGGCAAACAAGGCTCCCACCCTCACGGTCCTTCTGTCCAAGTCCCATGCCACTTAGTCACCCTGGTTTTCTCCCGCTACCCTGCCCCTTGACTGGGTCTCCCCAAGGCCAGGCCCTAGCCCTTGGGACGACTCCTCATTTCCTCCAGCTCCCTCACTTCCTCACCTCCGTGTCTGCCAAGCGGGATTGGGTGGGCCTGGGCTCTGTCTCCCACCTGGGCGTTCCCCCACCCCGAAAAAGCAGGAGCCAAGGTGGGCCATGGGCTGAACTGCGGCGAGGGCAGGGGCTGGCCATGGGGACTAACTCTGCCATTAACTGCTGTGAACCTGAGCAGTCCTTGGACTCCCATCAATAAAGTGAGGGGCTGGCTGGGTGACTGGGTAGGGGCTCTCACCCCTGCCTGTGTCTTACGGTCTCACGCCTGAGCCTCACCCCCCACGGCCACACTGTAACTGGTCAGAGGTGGGGCCCAGGCATCAGTGTCCCCAAAAGCTCCCCAGAGGATTCCATGTGCACGCAGGGGTGAGAGCCACAGAGCCAGACTGCCCCCAGGATCTCTAGCTCATCAGAGTGACAGTAACTGAAGCGCCAGGTTAGCGCTTAGGCCATTTCCACGCATTACTTAACTGGGTCCTCATAACAAGTCTCTTTTCTAGATAGAGAAACTGAGGCACAATGATCCTGAGCTTACCCAACCAGGGGAGCTGGGACTCAAGCCCAGGCAGGCTGGTTCCAGAAACTGCACATGGAACTTCTGTGCTGTTAGAGCACGTGCCAGGTAGAGGGAACCGCGTGGGCTCAGGCACAGAGGCGTGGGGCACCCAGTGGGCAAAGAAGAAACACGAGAGCCCACACTGGAAATGGGTGTGCGAGCCATTTCACGGGGCCATTCTAAATACCAGTGATTCCTACAGGGCTCCGGTGGTAACAGTCACCTGGGGAGCTCGTTAACAATACAGAAGAGGAGGCGCATCTCCTGGAAATTCTGATACCCGGGGGCAGTGGTGGGGCGTGGGAATCTGTATTTTTACCACCAGAAAGTTTGAGAAATATTGCTCTTAGCAGTATGGAGCCATTTCCACGTTTTGAGCAGGGGCGGAATGCTCTAGGAAGGCTCACTTGATTGCAGGTGTGTGTGCATGGGCGGTGGCGGGGGGGGGGGGTGTCACACTGAAAGGAAGAGACAGGTAGGCGGCTCTGGCAGTAATTTAGCCAAGAGGTGGTGAGGCCTGCAACAAGACAGTGGCCATACGATGAGGAGAAAGGGCAGATGAGAAAGATCTTTGGGAGGTACACTTTCAGGATTTGGCATCTGATCGTATGTCATGGTGAGGGAGAAAGGATTGGAAAGGGGAGGATGGACGTGGGTGCAAAGTTAACTAAACTCAGGTTCCGGAAGGAAGGCAATTGTTTGGGAGAGAAGTCACACGTGCGTTCTGGGACATCTGGTTCAGGAGGTCCAGCCTCCTCAGCACCAACGCCCTGTGCCTGAGTGTCCACCTGGAGCGAGCTGTCACCCTGTCACCCCGTCCTGCCATCTGGCTGGACCTGAACCCTTGTTGCTCCCCCAGACACCAGCTCTTTTGCGGAAGGATGGTCCGTCCTGGGCAGAGGAGCATGGCAGCATGGTCTAGAATGCCTGGATCTGCCGCTCACTAGGCAAGAGTTTTCGCTTCTCTGAGCTTGTTTCCTTAACAGCCCTGACTCCCAGGGGGGTGTTGAGGATGCACATGCTCAGTGCTGGTGCCCTTGCTTTTCAAGGGTAAGACAAACTCCAGAGGCAGGAACAGCGCCCTCGCCCTCCCTGGAGGTGATCCGGCCACCCAAGAGGAAGCACCTGGCTTCCCTCCCTCTCACTCACCACTTGCTCACTCATTTGCTCAATCACTTGGCCAATGTCCATGGAGCTTCCCCTCCTTGTGAGGCACTGTGCTGGGCATGGGGGCAGAGCCAAGAAGAGCCAGCAGTGGTCTTGGTGGAGAGGCAGATATAAACAAGGCCTGGAATGGTGAGGCAGAGTGGGAAACGCCACCCAAGAGCTGAGGACAGGGTGCTGGGAGCCAGGGGAGGGTCACGTCAGCATCAGGACTCCGGGTCCCGCTCTCCCATGGCCCACGCCTTCGCCCCTGCTGGCCCATCTGCTGCTTTGTTTTTGTAGTTTTTATTTCAGGGTTTGTTTTCCCAATAAAGAGCCTTTGGAAAAATTCCACCCTTGTTTCAGTTGGACTAGGGAAAAGGGGGAATTGTCCGTTCTTGGGCCAGGGTGGCCAAGGGGTGCCAGGCTCCTGGAGAGTCCAGGTGTGTGCAGCGCAGGAGCCAGGGGCTGTCAGGAGGGGGCCCGGGGAGAGCATGGGACGAGCGGGAGCTGAGAGGGCTCACGTGGCTCAGTGGCTGTGTGTCCTCATATGCTCTTCCCAGACCTCTCCTCGTGTCCCCCATCCTCTGACGAGACAGAAAAGTGAAGACCCCTTTCCACCTCAGGGAATCCCACGAACCCTGGTTCCATTCTCTTTCCCCACCCAGGGTGCTTTAATGGGCTGGGACCCAGAGTCAGAAGGGAGCCTTCAATACCATTCCAGCTCTAGAGGGCTGTGTGTGTGTGAGAACCCCTGGGGCCACCACACGCGCACACACACACACACACACACACTCTCTTGCTGAGTCCCCTTTACCTGGGCCTCCAGCATCACACCCATTTATTCAACAAATATTTATGGAGCATCTACGGTGTGCTAGGAGCTGGAGATTATACTGGTGGAAAAGTTCTTTCAAAAGGTTATATAGGCACCCGGTGTGTGTGTGTGTGTGTATGTGTGTGTGCGTGTGTGTGTGCGCGCACATGCACTCATGCATGTGTGTATATGAATAAGTGCGCACAGGCTAGGGAAGCAGGAGGAAGAAGAATGTTCCAGAGTCAAGCAGTTTGCATTTGAATCTCAGTGCCGCCATTTAGCCAGGTGACCTTGGGTAACTTACATAACCTCTCTGGGCCCCCCTCTCCCATCTGCAAAACAGGCCACAAGAGCACTCGCCCCGTGGGGCGCTGGGGGACTGAGTGAGCGCAGGGTGCTTAGTGTGGAGCCCAGCAAAAAGCAGGTGCACGGGAAGTATTTGCAACAACTGGTGCCTCCCCTCATCTCGCTCAGAGCTGGGTGTGCGCAAACTCATAAATGACCCCTTCTCCCAATCTGGCCCTGGCTCAACCTCAGTGACTCAGAGGCAGCCACCTGGCGCTAACCACCTCCTGTCCCCTGGGGCTCATCTATAAGACGCAGCCCACAAACACCGCTGCCCTCTTCTGCCCTGGATCGCTCCCCCAACCCCCCCCACCCACCCCAGGCTGCTGGTTTGGGGAAGAAGAGATACACAGAGCGGGGGCTGCCTCAGCTCAAGGCTACCCTCCACACAGGTGTCTGCACCAGCAGCTGGCTGGGAGAGGAGGAGCCGGATGGGGGGAGCCTCTGGGGTGGAGCCCAGGCACCCAACACTCTGGGACTGGGGAACCAGGGACTTGTCAGGGAGGGAGGGTGAAGGGGATTCCAGCTCAGAGGGATCCATCCTCGGCATTTGGGAGTGGGTGGTGGCTGGCGCTAATCCTGGGTAGAGAAATGGTGGGGCCTCCCTGGGAGTTCGGGCCAGGTCGTGTGGAGGCCAGCAGTGGTATTGGGGCTCCTCTGTTCTTGAACAGCTCTCCGCGTGGGGTTTGAGACGTGGGGAAGGAGTGTGGGCTCAGCCAGACAAGAGGAGGGTTCAGGGAGTAGACACACACACACACACACACACACACGCACGCAAGCTACCTGGGGGGTGCATCATGAGGGCGCAGTGCCTGGCTGGGGAGGAAGGAGGGAGAGAGTCCAGTGTGTCTGTGTGTGGATGTGGGAGACGGCTCTGTGGTTCTCGAGTGTGCGCCTGGGTCCTTGGGTGGATGGCTGTTTCCACGTGAGCTGAGGTGAAGCTAGGTTTTTGGCTCTACCTCTGCCTTATCTCTTTGCCCGAGCCTCTCAGCAGATCGGCAGAGAATTTTCCGTTTCGGGACGGTGGAAAAATATGGCTCATCAGACGGTATGGGTCAGGGCCTTACAAACACACGCAAATCACAGGAGGTTCTTCTGTGTGACCCTTAGCTGCACTGAGCTGGGATTTATACACGTTTAAGAGAGAGAGTGCTGAGTACCCTGCGTGTGCATCTGGCGTTCCCGCGTGTCTGATGTCTGGTGCATACGTGTGTCTGTGTCTTCGACGTGTGTGTCACTGTCTTCAAGGCACCGCCTGTGTCCACAGCTGGGTCCATACCTGTCTCCAAGAAGCCATGTACCAGGGGCAGGAGCACGGACGGGCCCCTCCACACCGAGACGATCCGACGCTCAAATCCAAGTTTGGACAGGAGCCGGTCCATTCACCTTGGACGTGCTCCAAAGCTCCCACACACCTGTTTCTTCTCGGGGATAAGAACAGCACTAACCACAGCAGGTTCTGGCCAGGGTTTAAGTGAGATGAAAACACGCACCCGACACAGGTCAGAATACATTAACTGTCCTGCCTTTGAATGTGCCTCTCAGAGAACCGTGTCTTCATGGTTGTGGCCATAACGTGTGACACCGCCGTCACAGTAGGAGCTGCCTTAAGGCAGAGGTCATAATGATCTTCAGCGACACTCAGGACACCTCACGGCCCCCTCGGTGTCTTGCGCATCCGTCCTCTTGAAGGGGAATTGCGTAAGCCCGTGACATCGAGGCCTGATGTCTGATGTATGCCTACCCCTGGGGGTACCTAGCGGGTGCCTGGGCAGCTGGTGATGGTACAGTGATGACAGCCCCCCATGGCCACGGCTGGACCCCACACCGGTGTCTCTCCGCCATCCCAGGTCCCTCCCTCCTGTCTCAGGCCGCTTCCTCCTTTCTCAGCTCACCCCTCCACAAGCATCAGCCACGGTGCCGGGCACGCCTGTGTGGCTTTTTATGGGTCAGCTGCGGAGGGGACAGGAGCACTGTCCAGTCTGCAGGCTACGGCCCTCCTCTGCGGAGTGCGTGTGTGCGTGCGCGCGCATCTCTCTGTTGGGACGTGTGAGTGACGTCTCTCTGTACGGGGTTGCTCTGTGTTATGGTGGGTACATGCGTCTGTCCGTTGCGTGACGCGCCTGGTGCCTGGGCTTTGATCTCCTCCCCGCAGCGGTCCCAGTTACGTAAGCGTCTGAGCTGGACTCAGGCCTGGGCTGCGGGCTCCCCCTGCTGGCAGCCTCCAGAACTCCCAGTCTGGGGAGGGGCGTGTGGAAGAATCTGGTTCTCCCTGGGCCTCAGCCCCACCCGAAACACCAGCCCAGCCCTCAACACCTACCTGCCCCAGCTCCCGCCCAGCCCCAAGCCGTAGGGTGTTCTCAGCAACCTGAGTGTCCCCTCTCATAACGCCCATACTGGGAGGTTGGTTATTACTTGCTTATGGTATGGACCCCTGGGGAACAAGCGTGTGTTCCCTGAAGGCAGGGGACCATGTCGGCCATGCTTACCACAGCATCTCCAGTGTCCGGTACCAGGCCTGGCCTAATCAGTGTTTGTTGAATGACCAAGTGTATAGGGTGAAGAAGCTTGGGAAGAGAGACAGTGGGATGTGGGAAGATTTGGGGCTCTGGGGACAGACAGGCCTGAGCTCATCAGACATTGGCCACTTAAAAGCTGTGTGGCCTTGGAGAAAATGCTTAACGTCTCTGAACCTTCAGTTTCTCATCTGTTGAATGACACCATCTGGTAAAATGTGCTGTAAAGACTAGAAATAATATCCAAAAGGGCCTTACTATGTAGGCATCTATCGGGATGATGATGAATGGCAACATCTCCCATCTCTCAAGCATCAGAAAGCAGTAAGTCCACTCCACTCCCAAATAAAGGAAGAGTAGTCTTCCTCCAAAGCTGCCCTATGCCTTTCCGCTTTCACATAGCTCAGTCTGACCTGTGGATAGATTTAGGTGAAATGGATTCGGAGAAATCAGGCTGTGAATATGTCACAGTGGGAGGAAGACATCTTGCTGCCCTGTTCCTGGGCCAGTCCTGGAAGTACTGGGAGGGCTGTCCTTTGCCAAAACCAGCATTCTGCTTCAGAGTTTCTCTGCTCTCTGAATGTGGCTTCAAATGAGCACCTCCTGTGAGCCAGGCACTGGCTGCATCCAAGGAAGATCTGGTCTGGCCTCTGCCACTTTTCCTCTTGGAGCCTCAGTTTCCTCCTCTGCAAAAGGGGGCGGGGAGGGAGTGAGAGGGGGAGAGTAGGAGCCCAGGGCGGGTAGGGGGTTGGAGGGTGAAGGTGCTAGATGAGCTCTGGGGTCGCTTCCCAGGGACGCCCCATTGGCAGACAGCTTTGCAGACCTGGCTGTCCCTTCTCTTATCTGGGCCCACCCTTCCTGCGCCTCCGCACTCCCCACCTTCTCCGGCCGAGGGGAGAGAGAGCTCTCCCATCCTCCCACCTCCAGGGCAGGCCCCACTCTGCCCAGTGCCAGGGATGTTTGTCTCTCCTCATGGGAAATAGACCTCTTCACGTAATCGCTTCACTGCTCCTAAGGCTAAACAGAACGTCTCAGGAAGCAGTTCAAAGAATCATTCAAAAACACAAACAAAACCCCGTAATTCCCTATCTCCTATTCCGTGTTATCCCGTGCCAAGAACCTCACGTACATTATCTCAATTAATAGTCACAAAAGCCCTTCGGGGTGGATGTCATCCCACCTCAAGGTGCCGACAAGAAAGCAGGTTGAAGGGAGTTAGCCAACTTGACGGGATCCCCAACCAAGAAGTGACTGCGGCGCCCTCCCCTAACCCGCTCCCTCTGGTTCTGCCGGAGGGGGTGGCAAACCAGTCTCCCGGGACCTGGCGAGGCCCAGCGGCGCCCTTCAGCCCAGGCCCTCCGCATTCCGGAACTCCTGGGTCCCGCCCATCCCCACTCGAGCGGGGCTTGCGGCGAGGCCTAGCGGCCCGGGGCAAATGACTGGATCCTAAGTGCGTGGCCGGTCACCTGACCAACCCCGAGGGCCCTGCACCCAACTCTCAGACAGAAAGGCCGGCAGGTGCAGGGTGGGGGTGGGGGGCTGGGTAGGGGTTTGGCGGAGCCCAGGTGCCGCCCCTTTGCGTCGGCCGGGGTAGGGGCGGAGCCGGGACCGAGGTTGGGGCGGGTCGTGGCCGGGGTCCGGGGTTGGGGCGGGGCTGAAGCCGGAGTTGGGGCGGAGCCCGGACCGAGGTGGGCGGAGCAGGGCCGGGGTCTGGAGTCGGGGCAGGGCCGGGGTCGGAGCGGGTCGGGGCCGGGGGCCGGAGTCAGATCGGATCCGGGATCCGGGGCCCGGGGCCCGGGGCCCGGGGTCTGAGCGGGTCCGGGGTCGGGGAGCGGGGCGGAGACAGAACAGAGGTCGCTGTGGGTCCGGCGTCCGGGGGTTGGGGGGGTTGGGGCGGGGCGGGGACCGAGATCGGGGCGGGGCGGAGCCGGGGCGCCAGGGGCGAGGCCAGGGTCAGGCGGGGCCGGGGCGGGGCTTGGGGCGGGGCGCGAACGGTCTCCAGAGTCGCTGCGGAAGGAGGGAAAGCGGTAGGAAGAGAAGGGGGAAGGGGGGGACTTGGAAGCTCCCGCGCCGCTCGCCTCGGCTCCGTGCACCCACGCCTCGCTGCTCCGCTTCGTGCCCCCTTCCCGGGCATGCGCCCCCCCAGTCCTCGTCCACCCAGAGCCCGCGCCGACCCCCGGAGCCTCCCCAAAGCCGGCCGCGCAGGATGGGCCCCCTCGGTCCTTTGCCGCCGCTGCTGCTGCTAATGCTGGGTAAGCCGGCCCCCGCCACGGCCCCCACCCCGCCGGCAGGTGCCTGCCACCTGGCGCCCAGCCCGGCCCCCCTCCCCAGCGTTTCGGAGCCCCTAGCACCCGCTACTCCGTCAGGGGCGCCTCGAGCCTCCCTCCCCGGGCTCAGCGCCCAGCGGCCTGAGTGGCTGCCCCCGGCTGGGGCCCAGTGAGGACCCACCGAGGTGCCACCTCCAGGCCGCCGGGCCAGCCCCACTTCTCAGCCGGCATACTCAGGTCCTGGGGTCGCTGCGCCCAAATGCTGCGACTCCCTTTGCCTCACACTGAGCTTGAGGCCCAGCGCTGGTTGCCCGCCCTGCGTGGGCAGCGCTGGCCCGTCTTCATAATTGCCCGGAGTTGGCTGGAGGCCCAGGGGCCGGTTCTGCCCGTGATCTTTGAAGTTCAGTCTCCCCAGATGGTTCCCCTCCCCCCAGACCTCATCATCTGAGGTTTGGGGCAGTTCCCCTTGTCACCCCCATCTCCACCCTGAGCCGGGTCTCCCTTTGCCCACTTTCCCTCTCCCAGGTCGCACTGGGCTCTGTAGCCTCTTAGTGCTCGTCACACCCCCTTATTCCCCGCTCCCTGCCTCAGGAGAAACCACGCGCCGTGGAGACTGATGCTGGGATCTCCAAGCACCTTGGGTCTGTGGGGGTGGGTGTTCCTGGTGAGGTGTTCTGGCCACCGCTGCATGGATGCGTGAGAGAGCACCTGGCAGCGCAGCTGCTTCTGGTCTGAACTGGAGGGTTCCTTCGGGGCTGGTCCGGGGAGGAGTATGGCTTCGAGACAGCAGGCTGCCTGTACAGATGTTTGGGAGACTGAAGCCCTCGCAATAAGAGTGCAGAGTGGGGGTGGCCTTGCCACTCGGATTCGGAGCTGCCATCGTCAAGGCACAGGCTGACGTCACCCCAGCGGCCTGTTTCTAGACCAGAGCTCCAGGGCAGCGCCAAGCAGAGCCTCCCCCCGGCTCCATAGGTCCCTGGGCCCTGGGGAACTAGAACGAGGCCTCTCCTTGGGGCCCTGGGTGGGAGGCAGGAGGAAGTTGCTGTGGGGCCCGGTTGCCTAGCAGGTAGCCGGTTGTCCCCAGTGGGCAGCGTGGAGTGGAAGAGCCCAGGGGAGGTGGGAGAGTGTGGTGCGCAGACATGGAAGAGCCCACGGAGATCTGAGTGCCCACTGCGTGCAGGCGCTTAGGTTCATTCTGAAGAGGAGGAAGGTGAGGTGATTTGCTCCAGAGCGCCCATCTCGTGAGCGTTGGGGCTTGGATTTGAACCCAGATCCGTCTGACTCCAAAGCAGGTCTCTGCCCCACCTCCCCTCTCTGGCTGGGGAGAGAGCTGCCTGGCAGCTGGTTTCCTGGGGCAGCCTGGCTGGCCGACTTTCCCATGGGGATCCCCAAGCATCAGCAGCTCTGGAGCCAGGAAGGTGGGAGGGGGCCCTTCTGGGCAGAGTTTGCTCGGAGGCCCAAAGGTGTCAGCTCATCTGTCTCCACCATCGCCTAGATTATGAAATGCCCTGGGGCAGGGCCCTCCTGAGTCACACACTCACTTGCTGTCAGAGTGGAGACTGTCTTGGGAGAGGAAGAGATGTGTCAGTGCAGCTGGGCATGAGGATGTGGCTGGGACCCAACCTCCTGAGGCCCAGCATGTGCTTTAACCAAGCGACCACAGGTGCCTCCCTCCTCCCTGGACTCAGCTACAGGAAGAAGGGGCTGAGAGCCCAGCTCAGGTGGGAAGGTCAAGGGAAGCATGTTTGGAGGGGCTGGAGGACAGAGTTTGACCACAGACTTCGTGTTTTCCTCCAGCCTCTGCAGAAAGGCCCTGGGTATGCCCCTGGGAGTGACAGACATTCTGGTTGGTGAGGTCAGTCCCCTCCGGCCTCCCCTGGGAGTTTCCCATCTTCCTCCCTGGCTTTGTCCCTCCGCCGGGGCCTGAGGAAGCCATCTAAGGATAGTAGGATCTTGGTCAAGACATTACACTTCTCTTGCCTTACATCTCTCATCTGTAAAATGGAGGCAGGGGGCTGACCCAGCCCTCCTTCCTATGGCCTGGAGTTCTGGGATCTTATCCAGTGGGGCTATGGAAGGGTGGAAGGAGAGAAGGAAGAAGCAGGGCCTTCCGAGGGTCTCAGGAGTATCTGCTGGGGCAGGATGAAGAAGAGAATTTTGGCTTCTCTGAGGAGAGAAAGATGGGAAGGGACAGCTGGGGTTTGCATCTCTTAACAGAGGAAACCTTATGTAAGTGAACGCACACCATATGCAAATGAAGGCTTTTGTTAGGGAGTTGGGATGGGGGCACTGTGCATCAGCTGGGCCAGCCAGGAAGATTGGCAGGCCCTGGGGGGAGGGGTGGGGACCTTCTGCCCCCAGAGGCCAGGGCAGAGGCTGGTTCTTGCCCCATAAGGCTCAGCTGCCTCTGCAGCCCCGTGGGGTGGGAGCAGCAGTGAGCTCATGGCACAGCTGGAGGGGGGAGGGCATTGTGTGGTGAGAACTGGCTGGGTCTGTGCCCTGTCCTGCTTGGGCCACTGGCTCTATTGTCTGGAGTCCCCTGGTCCAGGTGACACAGCTGAGCCGACCAGCCCTTCTGTGCAAGAGTTTGCCAACTCCCCTCAAACAAAGGAGAGGGCCATGTGGCCTCAGAATCCCTTAGCTGGAAGGCCCCACTGACCGGGCCCAGGATGGCTGGGAAGGGGGAGATGTGGGAGGCAATCAAGGTACAGCTGAAATCAAGGAGGCAGAGCAGATGGGCCTCTTTCTGCCAGTAGGTGCCTTACTTCTGGCCTGCCAGAAATGGGATGTTTCTGGGTTCTGGGGCAAAGCCGGGTCTATAACCTACTCGGGATCCAGGTGTCTTACCTCCCAGCAGCATCCTTCCCTGTCCCCAGGGCAGGGCCCCGACTGGGTCCCCACCTTCCCCAGGTTTGCTCTCCTTTATCGGGCAGGCAGCCAGAATGGTGCTGGGAGCGGGGGATACAGTGGGGACCCAGGCAACTCCAACTTCTCCTGTCCTCCCCTACAGGAGTCCAGTGCTTTGCCCGGGAGGTGCTGGTCCCCCAGGGGCCCCTGTACCGCGTGGCTGGCACGGCCATCTCCATCTCCTGCAATGTGAGCAGCTACGAGGGTCCTGCCCAGCAGAACTTCGAGTGGTTCTTCTACAGGCCTGAGGCCCCCGAGGCTGCGCTGGGCATTGTCAGTACCAGGGATACCGGGTTCTCTTATGCCGTCTTCGGGCCCCGCGTGGCAGCTGGTGAGGTGCAGGTGCAGCGTCTGCAGGGGGATGCCGTGGTGCTCAAGATTGCCCGCCTGCAGGCCCAGGATGCGGGCATTTATGAGTGCTATACGCCCTCCACTGATGCCCGTTACCTGGGCAGCTACAGCGGCAAGGTGGAGCTCAGAGGTACTGGCCCTGGGGTGGGCGCAGGCCCGTGCGCCCGAAAGGCCCAAAGTCAGGGCCTGGAGGGACCTGCCTAACCGCCCCTCAGGTTTTGTGGCTGAGGAAGCTGAGGCCCAGAGAGGTTGTGTGGCTCGCACAAAATCACCCAACAAGTTAGGGGCCAGTCCGGGACTCTAACCAAGATCTCTCCATTCCAGCCCATTGGCCTTCCTCTTCTGTGGGGCTACCTCCTGGGAAAGGGGGAGCCGGTCCCCTGCATTCGCTGCTGGGGGGAGCCCGCTAGGGTGAAGGGCCTCCGTTCCTAGAGACTCTGGGATGCAGAACTGGGGGTGGCGGGGGACGAAGCAGAGGTAGGGTAGGAGGAGTGAGACCATGTGACATTCTTGCTCTCTTTTGTTTCTTTGTCTTCTGAGAAGGCAGACAGAGCCACTTTTCTGTGGTCCTGACAGGGGTTAGTTCCAAACATATGGGTGAGTAGGCGATGGGCTGGGCTGTGAACTTCTGCAAGCATTTATTGAGCGCCTGGTGTGTGCCCGGCACCACTGGGTCACAGAAGAGATAACACAAGATGAACGCTGCCCGGTAGGAGCTAACCGCGGTCCATTTAGGGAAACAGCTTGTGTACAGGGAGGGGTGACGAGGGCCACCAGCTCGCAGCCCTCCCTCACTGCAGCTGTTCTGTGCAGTTCTTCCAGATGCGCTGCAGGTATCTGCTACCCCCCCAGGGCCCCGAGGCCGCCAGGCCCCGACGTCGCCCCCCCGGCTGACAGTGCACGAGGGGCAGGAGCTGGCCCTGGGCTGCGTGGCGCGGACCAGCACGCAGGAACACACACACCTGGCGGTGTCCTTCGGGAGAGCGGTGCCCGAGGCGCCAGTGGGGCGAGCCACTCTGCAGGAAGTGGTGGGGCTCCGGCCGGACTTGGCCGTGGAGGCTGGGGCTCCCTATGCCGAGCGGCTGGCTGCAGGGGAGCTGCGGCTGAGCAAGGAGGGGGCTGAGCGGTACCGCATGGTGGTGGGGGGAGCCCAGGCGGAGGACGCGGGCACCTACCACTGCACGGCGGCCGAGTGGATTCAGGATCCCGATGGCAGCTGGGCCCAGATCGCGGAGAAGAGAGCGGTCCTGGCCCACGTGGACGTGCAGACGCTGTGTGAGTGCCACACACCCCACGGTGGGAGCTGGGAGCCCTGGTATTTCGGGGGGGGCTGTGGCCGAGGGGGGCACCGATGGTCACTGCCTGACTTCAGGGAGCCCATCTTCCCGACGGAGCCGGTCCTGTTAGCGTCCCTTCCCTCCCCTGGCGGGTTCTCTCTGCTCAGAAGTTGGGTGTGGAGAGCGGAGGGCCATGGCTGAGAGATGAGAGGCCCTGGGTGGTGGGGATGGTCATACCCCGTGAGGGGCAGAGGGCCGCCTTGCGGTGCTGCTGGGGAGTGGGAGGAGGAACTACAGCGCGGCAGTCATGCTCTGTGCCCCCTCCCGCCTCCATGACACCCCTTCCCTGTCCTGTGTTTCAGCCAGCCAGCTGGCAGTGGCAGTGGGGCCTGGGGAGCGTCGGATCGGCCCAGGGGAACCCTTGGAACTGCTGTGCAACGTGTCAGGGGCCCTGCCCCCGCCGGGCCGCCACGCCGCCTACTCCGTGGGCTGGGAGATGGCCCCCGCGGGGGCGCCGGGGCCTGGCCGCCTGGTAGCCCAGCTGGACACAGAGGGTGTGGGCAGCCTGGGCCCTGGCTACGAGGGCCGGCACATTGCCATGGAGAAGGTGGCGTCCAGAACCTACCGCCTCCGGCTGGGGGCTGCCAGGCCCGGTGATGCGGGCACCTACCGCTGCCTTGCCAAGGCCTACGTCCGAGGGTCTGGGGCTCGGCTTCGAGAAGCAGCCAGTGCCCGCTCCCGGCCGCTCCCCGTGCACGTGCGGGAGGAAGGTGAGGGGGGCGGTGGCTGGGGCCTCTCCCGGGGTCGGGGCTTGCGGAACCTTTTCCTTCTGTTTCTGGGCTTCTCTTCCTCCGCATCCGCTGCCACCACGCCCTTCTCTCCCACTCCTCTTCTTCGGGATTCTGGGAGCCCCTTGAGCTCCCTGGGGTGCTGCTTGGCCAGCGGTCCTAACCCCATGCCCCCCTGGCCCCACGTCCTTGTTCTGCAGGCGTGGTGCTGGAGGCCGTGGCGTGGCTGGCGGGAGGCACCGTGTACCGTGGGGAGACGGCCTCCCTGCTCTGCAACATCTCGGTGCGGGGCGGCCCCCCAGGGCTGCGGCTGGCCGCCAGCTGGTGGGTGGAGCGGCCCAAGGACGGGGAGCTGAGCTCTGGCCCTGCCCAGCTGGTGGGCGGCGTGGGCCAGGACGGTGTGGCGGAGCTGGGGGTCCGGCCTGGAGGAGGCCCTGTCAGCGTGGAGCTGGTGGGGCCCCGAAGCCATCGGCTGCGGCTGCATGACTTGGGGCCCGAGGACGAAGGCGTGTACCACTGCGCCCCCAGCGCCTGGGTGCAGCACGCCGACTACAGCTGGTACCAGGCAGGCAGTGCCCGCTCGGGGCCCGTCACGGTGTATCCCTACACGCACGGTGAGTGATCCCTCCACACCCCCCATTCAGCCCGGGCCCTTCTTCTGCCCTTTCCACGTGCTTCTCCTGCTCCTGTCCCCCCTTCTCCTCCACATCACTCCATACCAAGAGTCTTGGACACCCGCTTTCAGCCCTTTCCGGCCCCAGCATCCCTGCTGACCGGAGTCAGGGCCGAGGGGCAGGGGAGGGCTGTCTGTGAATGGACGTGGGGCCCACAACCCAACAGAGAAGGCGCAGGGAACAGGTGTGGCAGGAGGTGCAGGGCGGAGGCCCCCAGGCTGAACCGAGCCGTCCACTCTCACCCAGCCCTGGACACCCTGTTTGTGCCCCTGCTGGTGGGTGCTGGGGTCGCCCTAGTCACCGGCGCCACCGTCCTTGGCACCATCACCTGCTGCTTCATGAAGAGGCTGCGAAAACGGTGATCCCTCGCTGCGCAGGTGAGAGAGAAGAACCCCAACCTCATCTTCTCCCCCCCACCCCCGCCGGGCGTCCTGAGGTGAGCTGCCCCTCCCCACCCCAGCTGGGGAAGGAGCAGACGTCGGGGCTTTGTCCTCAGCGCACCCACACTGTCTCTCCAGTTCTTGCAGGTGTCGACTGTCTGCCAGCCCAGCTCCAAGACTGCCTCTGGTTGCCTGGCTACCCGCTCCCTCTGTTCCCCTTCCTTTAATTTATTTGACCTCCCCCACCCAGGGTGGGGGACATGGCCCCCACCCCCCACTCCTTCCTTCCTGACTCCTCCCTCTGGCCTTCTGTTCTTGATCTCATGCCCAGCCCATAGGGAGGCCATTCCCTGTCCTAGAATTAGTTTTTCTAAAATGTGAATAAACTTGTTTTATAAAATCCAGGGCTAGCCGTGTCTTCCCTGCCCTGGGGCTGAGGTGTGTGGCAGGGCGGCTCTTGGGGGCTTGACAACCTATTTTGCATGACCCAGGCCTCCCTTCCCACCACAAACACCATCTGGCCTCTGTGGGCCGTGCCACCCACCCAGGAGGGGACACCTGGGCCCCATCTGCTGCCCGAGCTGTCGGTGCCTTGCCAATCCCTGTTGGGACTTCTACTCGGGGAGGGGAGCACAGAGAGGGGGTGAGTTCACTGAGCCCGGCCCCCTCTCCCAGCCAGGGCAGGGGCCTCTGGGTGAGGCCTTTTCTAGTTGCCCACACCACTCTGCCTTCTCATTCTTGGTCCTCCTCTTCTTGGACCTGACGCCTCCCAGGCCCTGGGGCCTCAGCGTTTTTCCTCTTGATCTTCATTATTCTGTCTGACAGCCGGGGAAAAGAAGCCCCAGAGCACGGCCCCCCGGGGTGGCGGCGAGGACAGCAGTCGGGGAGGGCCTATGTGTCCACAGAGCCCCTGCCTAGGTGTCCCCACCCCCGCAGCCGGCATGCGCCCCCCAGGTCTTGGCTCCCCTCCCCTCCAGTGCCCCAGGGGTCCCCTGAATTTGTCTTTGCTTCAAGATTCTCTGATCTGAGAATTCTTAGTTGCTCTGCACCTTAAGGGGCACCCAGTTGACCTCTTTTAATTCAGTTATTTAAACATTTATTGAGCGTTACTAGTGCGCTAAGTGTTCTTTTTACAGAAGGGGAAACTGAGGCCCAGAGCAGTGGTGTACCTCGCCCAGAGTCATAGAGCTAATTAGTGACAGTGTCAGGAGCACACTCCGGGGCTCCCGACTCCTTGCACTGTACCCAGTGGTGCCCTGAGCGGTAACTGAGTGGCATGGATACAAACAACCACCCCTCCTGTCCAGACTCACCTGTTTCACTGAATTAAGCCTAATGACCCTGCCCCACACTATTTGTTCTTGAGGGAACAGCCAATGCCGGGGTT
Organism: Neomonachus schauinslandi; assembly: GCF_002201575.2. Lineage (NCBI taxonomy): Eukaryota > Metazoa > Chordata > Mammalia > Carnivora > Phocidae > Neomonachus > Neomonachus schauinslandi. Next base: position 4,560,654 of record NC_058408.1, on the reverse strand, counting down.
CAGTGACCTCATCTTTGACTGATGGTGACCCAGGTAGCCCTGTGACATGAGGCAAAGATGTTTCTCTGGGGGGACCCATGCTGGCAGCTCCCTCTGACCCCCTTTCCTGCTTTCAGGAGGCCCAGGGACCCACAGGACCGTGGCTTCCCAGCCTGGAATGGAGCAGACAGGGCTGCTTCCCCCCCGAGGGGCTCAGTCTTTTCTTAAAGGACAGGAGCAGGCTGTGGCCAGGACCAAGAAGTGGAGGTCACTGCTGGGCCAGTGCTGTGGGAATACGCGCTTGCCTGGACAAACACTTTCCTCCCAGGAGGCCTGAGGCTGGCCTCAGTCCTATCCCAACCTGTCATTGCTCTCCCCTCACCATCCTGGGGGGCTGCCCCTGGTGATTCCGATGACCAGGAAGGGGGCGGAGGTAGGACGGGAATAGTGTCTGCAGGGCCTGCTGGCCCGGCTGGGCAGACAACAGGCCACAGACGCAGCCAGATGTTTGGCCTCCTTGCTTCTCCCTCGCGTGTCACCCATATTCAGTCCTGCCTCTTAAGTCCCACAAGGGATTCAGTCTTGGGCCGCTGCTGCCCTTCCTGCTCCAGCCCCCAACCCCTGCCCAGGAGCCCCCTCGAGGACTCCTGACTGCTTCGGTTTCCTTGTCTTGCCTATTCATCTTTCCCAAACACCATCTCCAGCTTATCACTGCACTATTTCCCCTGATGGGTGAGTTCTCAGGCCCAGAGTTAAACTCGTCAGCCTGGGTTTCAGGGTCCCCTTTCCCACTCATGATAGTCCACCCTTTATAGTTCAGTCTCCTCCCCCAACAATCTTCTGCTTCTCCTCAGCTCCCCCACCCCCAGCTGTTCCTCAGCTTTCCCCTCAGCTACTCCTCAGTTCCTCCTCAGTTTCTCAGTTCCCCCTTAGCTCCTCCTCAGCTCCTCCTCCTTCCCCCTCAGCTTCTCTTCAGCTCCCCCTCAGCTCCTCCTCAGCTTCCCTTCAGCTTCTCAGCTATTCCTTAGCTACCCTCAGCTTCTCCTCA
>NC_058408.1:4553853-4559617 GCF_002201575.2 Neomonachus schauinslandi | reverse complement strand
CCCTTCAGCTTCTCAGCTATTCCTTAGCTACCCTCAGCTTCTCCTCAGCTCCCCCTCAGTTACTCCTCAGCTTCGGCTTTTCAGCTATTCCTTAGCTACCATCAGCTTCTCGTCATCTACCCCTGAGCTATTCCTCAGCTTCTCCTCAGCAACTCCTCAGCTTCTCAGCTATTCCTCATCTAACCCTCAGCTTCTCCTCAGCAACTCCTAAGCTATTCCTCAACTCCCCCTCAGCTTCTCCTCATCTACCCCTCAGCTACTCCTCAGCTTCTCAGCTGCTCCTCAGCTTTTCCTCCGTTCCCCCTCAGCTACTTCTGATACGACTCCCAAGTCTTTGTGTAGAGCAGTGGTTCTTAAAGCGTGGCCCCCATTCCAGCAGCATCAGCATGACCTGAGAACTTACCAGAAATGCAAATTTTTGATCTCTACCCCAGACCTACTGAGTCAGAAACTCTGAGAGTGGGGCCCAGCAGTCTGCTTTCGCAAGCCATCCAGGTGACTCTGACGCACACACCAGTTTGATAACTGCTGGCTTACTCATTCTCTGTGCCTTACTCCCTAGATTTCTGATCGCCAAACCCTCCTGCCCTCTGCTCCGAGAGATGGCTCAGGTTCAGTCTGAACCATATCTTGTTCAGTTGCCACAGGGGCTTATTTCTCTGTTTTCCCAGGTGCACTGCATTCTGAGGATAGGGATGGGGGCCTCTGAATGCCCACCCCACCTATGTGGGGTCAGTGTTCGGTACTGGGTGTGCATCCAGTGAATGCTGGGAAGGCCCTCTCACCGTGCCCCAGGACAAATTCTGCTTTCCGGAGGGCCCCTGTCTCCCAGCTCTAGTGAACTCACTTTCTGGGTCTCTCCCCTGGCCCGTCTTCCTCCTCAGAATGTCCCTCTCCCCCTCCTGCCTCTGCAGTGCTATTTACGAGGTCTCATTCCACTCTCAGAAAATAGCCATCCCTGGTTCTCCTTTCCCAGGCCCCGCTCTGGGGCCCCACCGCCTGTTTCCTGCACTCAGGGGGGCAAGGTCATTCGCACCCTGCTGGGCCACCCCTGCAGGCTTCCATCCTCCTGCTCTCCCGTCACCGTGGTAGGGGTGGAGCAGGGAGGGCACCCTCGTCTCGGCCCACCTATCCATCCAGCCTTCTCTCCTCTGGGTCAGCTCGGGCCACTGTGTCCACTGAGACAGGTATGCCATACACGGGGAGGCTGGCTGAGGAGATGAGTGGGGACTAAAGTCCAGCCCACACTCTGCTCCCCAAACCGTGCACTCTGGTTTGGGGTGGCATCAGCCTGGAGGTAAAGGGTGCCTTTTTAGAATTTGCACAAAGATGCTGTATGGGTTAGCAGCAGTCCCGAGTGCACCACCTCTGTCTGTCTGTTTACCTAGCCCCCAGCGTCCCTCTGTCTGCTACCACCTCCCCATCCGGCCCACAGCAGTCCATCCTTCTGTCCATCCATCCACCCCTGAACAGATGTGAAGGTCAAACACAGGCTGGTATGTTCACCTGTCCCCACGCTCCCTGAAATCGGACCCCTCCCTTCCACTGGATTCTAGGCTTGAGAATCTGAGGGGGTGCTCCAGCTTCAGCACATTCCCAGGGCTCTTGCCTGCCTCCTTCTCCACCTCTGACATGCAGCTCCCAGGTACCGGTGTCTGGCCCTGCCACAGGGGTCTGGAGGAAACGGGTCACACCTTGGACTCGCTCTCTGGGGGCGGCAGGCAGCCATTCTGCTCCTTGTCAGCACCAGCCTCTCCCCCTGCCCCCTCCCCGGCCCCCTCCTCCTCCACCTTCTCATCCAGCCGGCTGGGGATGGACCAGTAAAGATGGGCGTCAAGGCGGGCAGCGGCTTCGGCCAGCTCCCGGGCGCTGCACGAGGGTGTGGGCACCTCAAAGGTCTGGTGGAAGCTGGCATAGTCCACCTCATAGAAGCCATCCTCCAGGGTGAGCACTGATGTGAAGCGGTGGCCCCACAGCACCTCATCCACCAGGTAGGAGCTCCGAGCTTGGCATGTCATTCCTGGGGGGAGGGGCACGGGTCAGGGGGGATCCCAGCCCCAGGCTTCCCTCTCCTGGCTCTCATTCCACAACCCTATTCCCACACCCCTCCCTCTCTCCCTCCCCAAGGGTCCCCCACCCCCCCTTGATCCAGCCCGTCTTCTCCCCCTTCTCAACTCCTTCCTATACCTGCCCAGCTCCCTCTCTTCTGCATTCGTCCCAACTCTGTCAACCTCCAGCCCATCTCTCCCCTCCTCTGCCCATCAGAGAAGCTTAACCTTGAAACTGACCTTAGGGATCATCTAGTCCAACTTCCCTTTCCACACAGGGCTTCCCATTGGAGCATCCCACTAATGGGCATTGTGCTGGTACTTATCACCACCCAGGATGGAGAGCTCACCACCTCACAAGTGTGACACCTCTAATCGGTTGTTCTTAAATAAGAGCTAAAATCTGGGGACACCTGGCTGGCTCAGTCGGTTAAGCGTCTGCTTCGGCTCAGGTCATGATCCCAGGGTCCTGGGATTGAATCCCCCATTGGGCTCCCTGCTCGGCAAGGAGCCTGCTTCTTCTTCTTCTTTTTTTTTTTTTTTAAAGATTTTATTTATTTATTTGACAGAGAGAGGCATAGCGAGAGAGGGAACACAAGCAGGGGTGGGGTGGGAGAGGGAGAGGGAGAAGCAGGCTCCCGGCAGAGCAGAGAGCCCGATGCGGGGCTCGATCCCAGGACCCTGGGATCATGACCTGAGCCGAAGGCAGACGCTTAATGACTGAGCCACCCAGGTGCCCCAAGGAGCCTGCTTCTTCCTCTGCCTGCCTCTCTCCCTGCTTATGTGCTCCCTCTCTCTCTATGACAAATAAATAAAATCTTAAAAAAAAAAAAAAGAGCGAAAATCTGCCTCCCCAGGATTTCCACCCCTTGCTTTTGCTCCTCCTCAGTGCCATTTGACACCCATTCAGGAACCTCAGGGCCCGTCACGTCTTCTTTTCTTCAGGCTGAACATCCCTGGCTCCCTCGACCATTCCTTATGTGACCTGGCTTCCAGAAATTTTACTTTCTCGATTGCAAACCTGAATGGCCAAGGAGGACCTTTTCAGCACTTTCAGTATGATTAAAATATATATATATGATAAATAAAATGATAAATCTCCAGCTGTGGCCTGATCCATGCACGGGAGAGGGCTCACCACCTCCTCTTCTGGCCATGAGGCTTTTTTAGCTAATAGGGCCCAAGATTACGTTACGTAAACATTTTTGGAAGCTGTATCACAGCGCTGCAACATCAAGCCTGTGGCCAACTAAAACCCCCAGTTCTTTTTTTCACCAGAGCCTTTCAATGCGGTGCTTACATAAGTGATTTTTTTAAGGCCTAAATGTAGAATTTTATATTTATTCCTTTTAAATGTCATCTTGTTGGATTTTGGCTCATTATCCTTGCTTTTCAAAAGCATTTTGAATCCTGACTCTCTCACCCAAAATATTGCCATCCTTTCCAACTTTGTCCCTCTAGAAAAGTCAGATGAGCTCCCATCCCTATCTCCTCCACACCACACTCCCCAGTCGTCTGCACCCTGGGGCTGTGTCCTGTCTTCCCTGTTGGGTGGGCACACTCACCAGGGCAAGCGATCCTCCTTCTACCCCCGGGTCTCTCCCCCAGCCCATGTCCACCTCAGAACAAGGGAGAATGAAGACTGAACATTAGCTAACCAGAGACTGGCTCTCGGCATTGCAAGCCCTGCCCTGACACATCTTGGGGACATGGGTGTTGTTGTTCCTCTGGTGAAGGCTGGAATAGGAAGTGTCCAGTGGGGGAAGGGCAGAAGAGGAGGAAGGGACACTGGGGAGGGAGGTCTGTGAGGAACAGAGGGAGGTGCTGGGGGTATCAGGAGAAGAGGCTGGGCAGGGACCTCTCCGCAAGGACAGCAGCTGCCTTGGGGCTCGGCAGGAGAGTGACAACTGGCTAGGCAGCAAGGAAAGGGCCCAGGTGACCAGGTGACTAGGGGAAAGAGCAGAAACTAGGAGGAACCAGCCGGGGGGGGGGGGGGGGGGGTGGTAAAGAAGCAATGGGGAGCACTGGGGCAGAGGGTGGTGAAAGAGAGGCTCGGCAGGAAGGGCCAGGAAAGGCATTTGAGGGCACTGGCCTGGGAAGCCAGCAGAGGCCACAGCGCAGGCCACACCTCATGGCCCTGTGATCACCCACTGCGGCTTTCTTATCCTCCTCCCGCTTCCAGATCTCAAGTGTCAGAGTACCGCATCTGTGCCCTTGCCTTGGCCTCTTCCCACCTGCTCCCAGACCCTTCACTGTGTAGGCCTGAGTTACTGACATCGCAGGGGTGTTGACAGCTCCTGGAAACGGGGCCAGAAATGCTAAGACCATCCATTTCCTTTGTCAGTGGAAGTTGAGAGTCTTTGGATGGGTGGGGAAACTGCGGCGGAAGAAAGACCGGCTGTCAACCTGTTCCCAAGGTCCAGGCTAGGAATAATTTGAGCCATGGAAGACCCTCACCACCAAGTTCAGGGGCCTGGACCTCTCAGCAATGGAAAACCCGCGAACCTACCCCTTCTTCAGCCCCGGAACACAAACCCCGCAGCCGGACTGCCCCTGCCTTATCCACCTATTTCGCCGGCGACCATGGACAGCTGTCTTAACCTCTCCTCGGGGCAGTCTCCTGTCTGAAAAGGAGCACGATCACAAGAAGTGACCTTCGCTAGGACCGGATGAACTCGGAGGCGCCACGCTTCGGGTCCGTGTGGGCCACGCAGCGAGCTCTGGCTGCGCGTGAGCTCCGGGGCGGTGCCGCTCCCGGGGACCCCGACTTCGCGGCCCCCGGGGGGACGCCGCCCCTCCCCACGCCATCCTCACCCCCCCCGCCCCCGCTCCCCGCCCCCACCCCACCCCACCCCATCCGCACCCGTGGCTTCCACCATGCCCTCGAGGATGACGACGATCTCGAAGTCGTCCCTCTCCAGGGCGCGGCGCGACGCCTCCCAGAAGGGGCTGGCGGCGTCGATCTCGTGGCTGATGACGAGCGGCGACACGAGGAAGAGGCGGTCGTCGCCCGTGTCGAAGCCCACGCTGAGGTCGGTCTGGTGCAGCGGGATGAACTCGCCCTCGAGCGTCTGGCGCGAGCGGATGAGCTTGGCGCGGATGGAAGCCTCCACGATGTGCGACGAGCGCAGGTCGCCCACGCGGAACATGAGGCACAGGCGGCCGTCGCGCAGCGACACCACGGCGTGCGACGAGAAGACGAGCGTGGCGGCGCGCTTGTTGGGCTGCGAGATCTTGACGAACATGCAGCCCACCATGAAGGCGTTCACCATGGAGCCCAGGATGGCCTGCAGCAGCAGCAGCGCGATGCCCTCGGGGCACTGGTCGGTGATGACGCGGTGCCCGTAGCCGATGGTGGTCTCCGTCTCGATGGAGAACAGGAAGGCGGCCACGAAGCCGTTGAGGTTGTTGACGCACGGCGTCCACGCCGCGTCGCCCAGGTGCTCCAGGTCGCCGCGGCCGTAGGCCACCAGCCACCAGATGGCGCCGAAGAAGAGCCAGGTGAGCGCGTAGGCGAGCACGAAGAAGAGCAGGCTGAGGCGCCACTGCAGGTCGGCCAGCGTGGTGAACAGGTCGGTCAGGTAGCGGCCCGGCTCGCGCACGTTGCCCTGCTGCACGTTGCACCTGCCGTCCTTCTCCACGTAGCGCTGGCGGCCGCGGCGGCGCGGCGGCTCGGGGCCCGGCGAGCGGGGGGCGCCGGCCCGCGCCATGGCGGC
>NC_058408.1:4539270-4553453 GCF_002201575.2 Neomonachus schauinslandi | reverse complement strand
CCCCGGACCCGCTCCCCCCTACCCGAACTTCACCGCGACACCCGCACGCAGTCTTCTTCCTTGCTCCCCGCGCCCCTCGCTCGCTCGGCCCCCTCCCACAGCTGTCCGCTCTCCACCAGCTGACGGAGAAGACGTGCAGGGGGCGGAAGGGCAGCGCGACGTCCCCAGTGGGCAAGGGCTGAACATTCCCACCCTAGGACGTGCCCACTCCAAGTCCTCCTGGAGCACTAGGACCCCCCCAATCGCTGTTGGGTGTCTGCCCCCTGTCCCCTGGGTTCTTTCCACCGTAGAAGCAGCCTGAAAGGGGGCAGGAGGGCTGCAAGATAGGAGATCAACACGGACAGCCCCGGTAGAGGAAGCACAAAGTTCACCAGGAGTCAGGCTTGTATACCCGTCTAGTCTGTTCCTCACCAGCCCTCCTCCATCAGAGCAAGTGAAGCACTAAGCACCCACATTATCTCCCCACTCCCTCCCTTTCTTTGCCCGCAGCCTCCCACTTCCCTCTGACTACCCTAAGCACAGCACCCCCCCAACCATATGCCCCAGAGCTCACATTCCAAGGGAAGCCCACCTGATTTTGCTTCAAATTCTTCCCCCAGAGGAGCGACCTGAGCTACAATGTGCCCTGAGAAAGAGGTCCAGAGCCCCTCCCTAGGCCCCAGACCCCTACAAGGAAAGGTTCAGAGGAAGGACTTGGTTCTCTTCAGCCTTCCCCTCTTCCTGGGAATTGTTCTGTCCTCCCATTCCAGGGAAACCTGGGTTGGCTGGGGTGGGGGAGGGCTGAATGGATGGGAGGAATGTGACAAGGATCACAGATGGCCTGGATGTTTGACCAGGTCCTGGGGAGAGACTGCCTGGATATGCAACTCCAAACCCAGGTCTCCAGAATTTAAGTTCTGGAATGAGGTGCTCCGCAGCCAGACCTTGGGAGGATCTGTGTGTGTGTGTGTGTGTGTGTGTGTGTGTGTGTATACTGGGGGAGAGGGCAGAAGGAAAACCCAAAAAAGATAGCTTGGAGCTTAGGGACGCCCCCCACATTTATTTTCCAAGAGGAGTCGGGGGACACAGGGTCCAATGCAGATTAGGGTCTTCCCCTCCCGCAACAGTGGGCTTCCCTGTCCCTCCCTGCAGCCAGGGATGTCCTCTAGAAGTTCTAAGCACGGACTGCTCAGACACCCCAAGTCATGCAGAAGAGTACCTGGGTCCCACTTATCCTAGCGTCAGCCCCAGGTGGGCTTCCAGATGTTTGCCCAGGGTCTTAGGTAATCTGACTCCCAATCTGCCTGCTTAGACAGATCTCTCTGCCCAGGGGCGGGAAGGAACCCCACAGTCTGATCACCGCCAGATCTCTCTTGCTCTCCATTGTCCCGGGGATCTAGGTGAGCCTTACTTTGATTGTGTCCCCTCTCCTGTCTTCCTGAGTGGAGGCTGCATATTTCTCAACGGGGAAGTAAAGGTGTGAAATAGACTTGATTTCTGCACCTTCCCTCCAAAGATCCCTGTTCCTCCAGCCTACTCCTTCTTCGTTCTTGTGCATGCTGTGACCCCTCTCCAGAAGACCCCAGTGCCACATTTTCCTGGATCGCCCTTTCTCCCCCTAGGGAGTGCTGGCCAGCAAGAGGGTTTATTTTTTGGAAGGGGACCTGGTGAAAACTCCCTCAGGAACGAGCCGTTCCCAAGCCCCCACTTGCCTTGGATTTAGGGGCCCAAACCCAAGTCCCCCGCAACTCAACTCACAGCGCGTGGAGAGGAGAGGAGCCGGCAGCAGAGACCCCTGGGGGGTAGCGTCCATGCCCCTGACACCACCCCTTCCCCGGCCCCCTTGGAGGGTGGGAGCCACAGACACCGCCGTTTCTCCTAAATGGTAGCGGCAGCTCTGACCAGGACTTGCTATCTGTGTCATCCGCACTTCCCAGGCTCCCCTGCTCCTCTCTTGTTTCCACAGCAACCAGTCTGGCGACAGCTCTAGAGCATCCCCTCCCCTCCCCAGTCCTGGGTACCACTAGAGGCTGAGCCACACGCCATAGCTATTTTTAGCCCAAGTCCCTCCTCCTGGACAACTCAGAGCTCGCCTCCTTACCCCCTCAGGAAAAAAAATAAAAAGAAAAGACAAGAAAAGCCAGCACGCTCTTCCCTAAGAAGCTTCTTGCTCTGAGAAAAAACGGGCCCTGATGTGTTTGGGAATAAGGCCTTCGGTCTCCTGGGGATTCAGAGGGCCACCTGGGAGCTGGCAGCTCATGACCTCCAGCAGGGGCCTCTGGGTGCAGTACTGCTCTCAGGCAGACACCAGCATGTCTCCCATTTTTGAAGAGGGCGCCCTGATCCAGAAGGACATAGCTAGAGAGAGAAGAGATTCACCCAAGGAAAGGAGGTGGGGTCAGGGGTTCTAATCTTTGTCACTGGTTTGTAACGTGACCCAAAGGATTTGTTTCGTTTCCTTGAACCACAGTTGTTCTGTTTTACACAGGGCATGGACACGTGCAAATATCCCCTTTCAGCCTGCTTCACGGGGTGTGCAGATCAAATGAGGCAATATAAATAGAAGCGCTTTAAAGTGTATTTTGTTAACAGCGAAAAGTCTAGAAACAGCCCAAATGTCCTACAGAGAGAAAAGCCTGGATTAGGGCTTAAAACCATTCATGCAACGAACTTCGGTGGAGCCCAAGTGCCGGGCAATGTGCTGGGTGGGGGTGGTTACAGAAATGACTTGGTCTCTGCCCACGTGGAGCTCATGGTCTAGTGGGGGAGAAAGACACGCAAACACAGAATGCTAATGTTAGCGCTGATAATTCCTCGAGCAGCAGCTATGAACTAGAGGACTCATCTAACAGCCCAGGGAGGGGCCCCAGGAGATGGGTATGATCTTCTCCATTTATAGATGAGAAACTAAAACAGAGAAAGACGATTTGCCAAATGTCGCAGAGGCAGAGGTCGTAGTCAGACTCACCCATGGGTGTCCCTGCCTCACTGCACGCTCTTCACAAAGCCACCGGGCCTCAGTAATGGAATAGCTGTGACATAGGAACATAATTGGTTACTACGTTCATATATGTAAATGGGCGTGGAGGCACACTCTTGCCTGAAAAAGCAGCACGTACAAATATAAGTTGATCATAACTATGGAAATAGGTGTAGGAACACGGATAAAAATCAGAACGAAATTTGGAGAAATACAAATATTTCAAAGCTCATTTTCCCCAGGGAAATAATTAAAAGCAGAGAGTGGTATGCAAATGGCAGGTGTAATTATTAGTGCCATTATACCCAAGATATTGATCTGTTCTTCTCCAGATTCCTTTAAGCTGGAATAAGAAGAGATGAGCCAGAGGAGCAGGGAGATGTAGAAATCGACACCGGAGGGTTAGAAGTTGCTGGAATGACCTGGTAAGGTGGAAAAGGTAGTACTGAGTAATATAATCTCAGGAGGCAGTGATCTGGGTTCAAGTCTCAACTCTGTCTGATGTGGGAAAGACCTTATTAGGGTTTGAAGCCGACGGCCAAGAAAGAATTCTTGAGACGTCTTTGGTGCAAAAAGGTGATTTTATTAAAGCACGGGGACAGGACCCCTGGGCAGAAAGGACTGCAATGGGGTCATGAGGAGTGGCCCATTTCAAGTTGGGAAGGGGTTAGGGATAGTGTAAGTCTCTAAGGAATTTTGGAAGCAAGGTTTCCAGGACCTTGAGAGGGCTAGCTATTGTTGGGAAAAGGTCATTTGTTACCATCTAATAAAACCTGAGGCATGAGACCCTTCAGATGTATATTGGTGGGCCGTATGCTTGGGGGATGATTGCCAACACATATCTTGGAGGGTTTAGAGATAAAGGAAGTTTCCAAAGGAATTCTTACACATTAAAGTAGACTTACAGGATTGGGGGCGGGGCTCAGACTAGAATCACCTTTTGCCCTTAGCAAAGTATTAACATCGAGGCAGTTGAGTCCCTAGAGGAAGGTCACTGTGTCTGTTTCAAGGACTTGTCAGTGGGCTCTAGGTAGTAAAGAAATTTAATAATTTTTCTTCTGCCTTTGTTTCCCACATCATGTCCACTGTTAGCTGGGTGACTTTGAGCAGGTTGCTTAACCTCTCTGAACAGCTCTTCAACCAAGAAATGAGAATAACTGTATTGTCCCTCTCTTGCGGGTTGTCATGAGGCTTACATGAGGCAATCCCTGGCACACTGCAAGTACTCGGTAAATGCTAGCTAGATCTTCCTTCTCCTCCTTGTCATCCTCCTCCCAGGCGACTCCTGAGATCCCCACCCACCCCGAGCTGCGTTCTTCTGTTCTGGCGCCGCCCAGTGAGACCTGCAGGGGGCACTCCTGGTACAGTGCCCTGCTGTCCCCAGCCCTCTTGCCCATGTTTCTTGTTCCAAGTGGAAATACCGAGTTTTCAGCCCGAGATTGGCATCAGGAGGGCTGTTAAAGCCCCAGTAACCATTCCCGTCTCCTGGGCCTGGCCCTGTCACCTGAGCCTTGGGACTGCTAGCCTGCCCTTCTCTGTCCTGCCAAGCGGCTGCTCACGTTGGTTCTGCTGTGCCAGGAGCTCGGAGAGACGAAACCGGACCCCTGGGCAAGAGCGCATTTGCATAGAGCTGGCCCCATTTCGTGAGGGGGGGTGATGGGGCTGGCAGGGCCATCGAGAGGGTGCCAGCCAGCCCCCTGCCTCAGTCTGGCTGACCACCACCCCGCCCCTGATTTACCCACCCCTGCAGGTCCTGGACTTCACCCAGTCTCTAACTTCAGTTCCTTGTTTATCATTGAGCTTGAAGAGAGGGAGGGGGAAAAAAGTTTTCTTAGGTTCCAGGGTACAGAAAAATAGGCAAGATCCCAGCTTTCAGGTATTGTGACAGAGAAAGCAACTTTACAAGGAATTAGTAAAACATGTCAGTACAGTGGTCATGGTGCGAGATTGGGTTTGGAACTTGAGAATGTTGAGGGCGGGAGGGGCATGGCTGGAGCCACGTCGGTGGTCCATAAAGAACCTTGTTACCAAGTAGAAAAAGGAGCCGGCTCTGGGCAGGTGCATTCCTTATGGCATGTAGCTTGGAGAGCAAGTGGTACTTTGGGGCAGAAATAAAAAGGGGAATCCCTCTAGTAGGCACAACTCTGAGCCGGGGTGCAAGGATTGGCAAGCTGAATGCAGTTCAGTTCTCAACTTGCCCCCTCAGTGAGTGCCTTTGTGCAGTCCACAAACTATGCAGCTGTACGTGGGAGCCCCGGGACCAACCAATCTGGGAAGGTTTCTTTGAGCAAGATCATGAGACTTCTTGGGTAAAATCTTGGAGGTGGGAGAGGAAGTATGATGGGAAAACAGGAGATGGTTGAGGATATGAGTTTAATGGAGCAGGCGAGGCCAATCTGGCAGAAATGGTAACAATTTTCACAAATTCAAGGGAGTTGGGGCCCTAGAAGACTCAGAGCAGAGAGAGGATATGGTTGAAGCAGTGGATGCAGCCAGAGGTTAGAGCGACATGGGGAGAAGCTGAGCCTAGCACCAGGACAGGTGGGACCCCACTGGGCACCTGAGTCTGAGCCACTTGCTGGCCTTCTGGCTCTTTCCAGCACAGCTGGAGGATCAGAGCCTTCTTCTTCTTCTTATCAGAGCCGCCTTCTCCTCCTCCCCCTCCTTTTTTTTTTTTTTTTTTTTTAAGATTTTACTTATTTATTTGACAGAGAGAGAGCACAAGCAGGGGAAGTGGGAGGCAGAGGAAGAGGGAGAAGCAGCCCCCCTGCAGAGCAGGGAACACTGTTGTGGGACTTGATCCCAGGACCCTGGGATCATGACCTGAGCCAAAGGCAGACGCCCGACCAACTGAGCCACCCAGGCGCCCCGATCAGAGTCTTCTCATAAACCGGTCTATCTTGCTTGATAGGACTGGGTGCAGGTTGACCAGGATTTAAAAGTCATGGCATTTAGAGGTGGTCCAGAATTAGTGCTCACTTTCCAAGTCAGGGATGGGTCCTAAGAGAACAGACAGGACTAAGACCCAGGCATCACAGCTCCTGGTCTCTGGTTGTTTCTTTATTCCCTGTTGCCTTCCCGCTGCCACAGTGTATTGGGTATTAATGGAATTTTTATCCATTGGACCCAGTTGGAAAGATACTAGAGGAACCACTTTGTTAAAGAACTTCTAGAAAGAATCCTTTAGTAATGTGATTGAGCATCCCCCAACTTATGTCTTGTAAAGGTGAGTTTGTGAATATTGCATTTACTGAAGGCAGAGGGTATGTATACCTAAGTCACAGTCCTTTCGTGACTGGGGCACTGTAGCTCAGTCCCTCTCTTGCAGCTCTCATCTGTGGTCTGAATCATCCCACTACGAGGTACCCACTACTCATGGAAATTGCTCAGCTAAAATGTTGCTGGGAATCTTGTAGTGAACACGGGATAGAGTCACCTCTACCCTTTCCAGAACAAGGTCAAAGAAGACATGAGGCCAAAGTTGGAAGGAGTGAGTCCAAAAGGAGCAACTGAGAATAAGAAAGACACAGTTTGCTAAGCTGACAGAAGAGGGAGGTCTTCAAAGAGAGATGGTTCTCCCAACTACCATTCAGAGGTGGTCCAGAACGGGTCCTCACTGCACGGCTGCGGCATGGTCCCAGGAGATGATCTTATGTGGTGGGCACGGACTTCACAACCCTGGCCAATTTTTCATACTAACCTGTGTGCACGTTGACGATTAAGATTCTATTTAACCCACGTAGATTCACTCTAGTGTTACCCCGAGACAAGCTTTGGAGTCAAACACATGTGGATTCAAGTTCCAAAACTAATACCTTCTAGCTATGTTACCACAGGCAAGCCACTCAGCCTCTCAGAAGCTTGCTTTCCCATCTCAGGTAATACAGCTATCTCGCATCATAAACACTCACAAATACTAATGTCCCATGCCCTTTGTCACTGGTTTCCTATTGGGCTCCTAGTGACTATTTTAGAACTTCTTTTTAATTTTCTTTTTTATACATATAAGCTCTATGCCCAACGTGGGGCTTGAACTCACGACCTGACCCCAAGATCAAGAGTCGCATGCTCTACCAACTGAGCCAGCCAGGTGCCCTTAGGACTTTTTTTTTTTGTAAAAAGGTTTAAAAATTAAAAACAGTCATTTGACAATGTGTACAAAGGAATATACATGGTGGATATATGTATATATGTTATAGAACATAACTTAAGAACAAAACTCCATTTAAATCACTCTTTTTTTAGGGGTGCCTGGTGGCTCAGTTGTTAAGCATCTGCCTTCGGCTCAGGTCATGATCCCAGGGTCCTGGGATCGAGTCCCGCATCGAGCCCCGCATCGGGCTCCCTGCTCAGCGGGGAGTCTGCTTCTCCCTCTCCCACTCCCCCTGCTTTTGTTCCCTCTCTTGCTGTGTCTCTGTCAAATAAATAAATAAAATCTTTTAAAATAAATAAATAAATCACTCTTTTTAAAAAAAGATTATTTATTTGAGAAAGAGAGAGTGTGGGGGGAGGGGCAGAGGGAGAGCATCTCCAAGCAGACTCCCCTGAGCGCGGGGCTCCATCCCAACACCCCGAGATCATGACCTGAGCTGAAATCAAAAGTCAGACGCTTAACCGGCTGAGCCACCCAGGTGCCCCTAAATCACTCTTTTTAAGTTAGAAACCTACAGTTCCATTCCAGCTTTCTGTATTTTCCACAGTCTTGCACCCCGCCTGTTCTAGAAATTCTAACATCTTTTCAATTGCCCAGTCCCACCCGCACCCTGATTTTTAGCAAATGGCTCTTCTGCTACACAGGAAAGGCAAAGACCATTTGGAAGGAACTTCTCCAGAGACTTCTCCCTTACCACAACGTTTCTCTTCTGCTCTTACCCTTGGATTCTTTCCTCCCCGTCCTCTCAGAGGAGTGCCCTAAGTGTCGAGGAGCTTGGACTGTGCCTAGTAAGCAAGGGGCACCCTGTTTGGGGTTTGATAGAAGAACACAGGGACCGACATGATGAAGACAAGCTGCCTCTTTCTTTGAGAATGGAGGAGAGGGTGAAGGGTGGGTCCAGGTCCTGGGCTGTTAGTGACCTTCCTGATTCTGGTAGTGGCCTTGAAATAGAAAGGGACATCCAAGAGAAATACAGCAAAGGGAGACCTGGCAGGATTTGGTGGCTTAGTTGACGTGGCAAGGGATGGAGCAGAGGGAAGGGTGAAGAGGAGAGATCACTTCGTTTTAAAATCTGTGTGACCAGGGGAAACACAGAAATAAAGAAGTCACGAGGATTGCCAGGCTTGGGGAGGAAGATGATGAGTTCAGTTTGGGGCCTGTCCAGCAGACGTGGAAATCCCCTGCCAGCAGCTGGGACTGTGAGGCTCTAGAGAAAGCCTCAGGCTGAAGATAGAGGCTTGGTGTAACTCGGAGATGGTAGCCGGGGCGATGTCAGTGATCGAGGCTGCGCATCAGACACAGGAAGAACAAAGACACAAGGAGAACAGAAGACTGAACCTTCCCTATTGGAGGAGGGAGCAGCTGTAGGTTCGGGCGTCCAGGGCCAGTGGTACAGGATGAGGCTGGAATGGCCCCAGGACCAGATCATGGAAGGCCTTCTGTTCCATGGAGAGGAATTTGGATTTTCCTTCTGGACAGTGGGGAGTCACTGAAGGCTTTTACATGGGGAAGTGGCACGGTCAGATTTGTGTTTCAGAGAGATGTACGTTATTGGTGTTTACTCCTAAACATAGGACTTAATGATCTGCAGGGTTATTTGAGTGGAAGAAACTGGAGGTTGGAAGACTAGTTTGAAGGCAACTGTTGGGAATCCTGGTGAGAGGTGCCCAGTGTCCTGGACCACAGCCCAGTGATGCGGCAGAGAGGAAGGGGGGCAGGCCCGAGGGGCTTTACAATGTTGATGCACTGATTAGATAAGATGAGGTGAGGGAGGATGAAGATTCTGGGATTGCTGTCTGGTTTCCCCTTCATTCAAACCCTCTGGCTCACCTCCAGATTTATCTTCCTGAAATTCTGCTATGACTTTGTCCTCTGCTCAAGAGCCTCTGTGGCCCTCCTTCGCCTCCAGGAACTCAGAGCTGACCCTGAACTGGCATATTTCTCTCTTTACTCCAGGTCTTTCCCCAACACAAACACTCTGCCTGTGGTCCCCCCCACCATGGCCTGCTACCCTCCCCCAGGCGGGTCTATGTGCAAGGTACATTTACCCATCCTATGGCTTTTAGAGGCAGAACTAAACTAACAATGTCAAGTTTCTTTGTTGTCTTGCAAGATATATATCTACTCAATATGGTAATACTGGTTACTGATTGGTAGTTAAATATCTAAATATCGATGGTGAAAAAAAATGGGGAAATAATTCATTCCTTAATAAATGCCAAGGATGGGAGACTGTGGATAAGAAGCTCTCAAAATGCGCATTCAGGGGCACCTGGGTGGCTCAGTTGGTTAAGCGACTGCCTTCGGCTCGGGTCATGATCCTGGAGTCCCTGGATCGAGTCCCGCGTCGGGCTCCCTGCTCGGCGGGGAGCCTGCTTCTCCCTCTGACCCTCTCCCCTCTCATGTGCTCTCTGTCTCTCATTCTCTCTCTCGCAAATAAATAAAATCTTTAAAAAAAAAAAAATTTAAAAAAAAATGCGCATTCAGATACTGAAAGAAGTCCTTGGTGATGAAAAGGTTGAGAACCACCACCCGAGCTCTGTCTAGTCCAGGGGGCCAGTGTGGGCCTGTTTCCCACGCAGACGTGTACTTCTGAGTCTCCCCACCCCACCCCAGGACGTTGTGACTGCCGGTCCCTCTGCCTCAAACGCCCTCCCCACCATCTCCCAGGACCTGAATCCTCAGCACTCTTTAGGGCCCTTATCAGAGGCCCCACATCTGCCAGGACCCCCTAAGTAGAGCGGCCTCGCCCTCTCTGCGGCCTCCAGCGCCTCCGCACCTGCGCTGCGCGCCCCGCCCCATCGGCCCTCCGGTACCGGGACCGAGCCGGCTGCAGACGGGGGAGGCTGTTCCGCGCACTTGGCACCGGGACCGCGCGCAGTGCTTAGGGGGCGGTGACCGGCCAGGCAGTGGTGCTGAGGGACAGAGCGCCGGAGCCGCGGAGCCCAGGCGTCCCGCCCCTTCGCGCGGCGCATAGGGCCACCCGGCCGTCCCGAGGTCGTTCCCAGCTCGTTAACTCGGCCCGCCCCGCCGCGCCGCGCCCGCTCCCCGAAGCTGACACGGCCACCGCCGCCTCCTCCTCTCTCCCCTGTCATCGTGCCAGCGCAGCCCCTATCGCTTCGCCCATCGTCTCGCGTCCCGCTTCCTCCTGGAGTCTATCTGGGTCCCGCTCTTCGGGCGCGGCCCTCTGCCCTGCGCCTCCATCCGTCTGCGGCTCCGCGTCCTCGCCCCCTGCGCCCCGCCCGCCCGGCCCGGCCCCTCCAATCCCGGCAGCTCGGGCCTGGCGCTCCACGTCCCCATTGGCCCTGCCGCAGCCCCCCGCCCCCGCGCGCCGGCCCCCTCCGGGCCCCTCCATTCACACAAAGTTTGGCTCCGGCGCTGCGGAGGGAGGGGGCGGCCCGGCCCGGCCCAGCTCTGCCCCCGGCCGGCCCGACCCCGGCCCCGGCCCCCGGCCCAGCCCTTATCTGATCCCAGCTCCGGGTTTAAGAGTCCCGGCTCTGCCCGTCGCTCAGCTCGGTTCCTCGCTCGTGCCCGCCCCGTCGGTCTGTCTGGCCGGCCGTCCCACTGCGCATCCGAGGGGCCACTCCACCCCGGACCCAAGGTAAGCCCCCTGGCCGTGATGGAGGAGTGCTCCCCGCCCCCGGCCGGCCCCTGTCCACCTCACTCCCAGAGATATCGGGCCCCCAGCCCTTCGGTCCTTACCGTGTCTGGCCTCATTGGTACAAGCCTGTTCCCCAGCCTCCCACCTCTGGCGACCCCAAACGGACCCTCCTGGGAAGGACTCCCCGAGGGGGAAACTTTACCCAAGCTGGTCACCTCACGCGCATTATTAGGCTGAGGAAGGGGCTTTCCTGGAGGCAGGCCTGGCATCTCATCACAGCCCTCTCAAGGAATACAGTGACCACCGCATCCCCCACACGGGCACCCCAGACAGCGCCCCCTCTTCCCAGGATCATCAGGTTACTCCCACTCCCAGGCCAGCCCCGTCCCCCCTCCCCACACAGGGACACTCCCATAGTGACACCCATTGATCACAAGTTCACACAAGGGAAGAAAGACACATACAGCTTGGGTTAGGAAGCCCTGAGAGCCTGGTGTGCCTGGGACCCCTGCCCACCCTGCCCCTTCCCTCCACTCCCACTTGCCTGGCTCTTTGAGCTCCCCCTCCCCACTTCTCGCCCCTGTCCTCCCAGCTGTGTCAGGAAGACCCCTAGGAAGAGCACAACCGGGCAGCTCCTACTGGAGTACAAGGCCAGGTGGAGATGACTTCCCCATCCCGCTCCTTCTTCCCGCCAGCAACTGACCAAGGGCAGCAGCCTTAGGAGAGAGATGAGTGTTGGAGCTTCCTGATTTGGGGGCAGAGAGCTGAGTCCTGGGATGGGTAGAATGGGTAGAAGGACAAAACTGGGACAAGGTGGGAGTCGGGCCTCTGGTCACTTGAGATTTCATTCCTATTACCAAAGCACCCCAGAGTGAGGCAGATGGGAAGTGGGGGTGGCGGAGAAGCCAGGGTACAAATCTGGACCCAAAAGGAGGCCAAAGCTCAAAGCCTGATTATGTTGCTTATCAACACAAATTCTAGCTAAAAAATTTTTGGCCAGTCTTTCTTGGCTGTGGTGTTTGACCTTTTTTCCCCACGGGGACTGCTTTAGGGAGTTCCAGGCAGGAGGAAGAAGGAGACGGAGGGCCATTTGTTTTGGGGTGCTCAGCAGGGCCTGGAGGGTCAAGAAATCAGCCCGAGGAGGGGCAGTGGCGGCTACTGAGTTCCACTGGGTTCCATCTCCAAACCTCTCCCTAATCTCTAGGACTTTCTGAACATGTTCTCACAATGGTGGGCACCATCCTGGGCCGAGTGGTAGGGTCTGCCTCCTCCGGGTGTAGGCTGGGTATGGGGGGCTCCGTGTAGAAGGAAGCAGGTGTCCTGGCTCCTAGCTAGTTCCTCAAGGAGCAGGAAGTGAGGGAGGGGGAGGGACGGCATCATGCCAGGGAGAGGGGCCAGGGCTGCTCTGCGGAGGAATAGGCATGGCCCAGGCAGTGCCAACTCCCTTTTCCCCGCCCCTCGGTCCTTTGGTGGTGGTGGCGAGGGAGGGAGAGAGGGGGTGTTGGGGGGTGATCTGGGCCAGTCCAGCCTCCCCAAGCCCTTGCCAGCCTGGGTCCTGAAAGGAGCTGCTGTTTTCTGAGCTGTCCCCCACCCCCCACCCCCCCCACCCCCCCAGCCGGAGCCGGAGCAGCCAACTTGTCTCAGTGGGTATCAAATGGCAATGACTCCACGGAATGGAGGGGTGGGGGTGGGCAGGGTTATGGGCCCATTCCTTCTGTGGTTCTAATGCAGAATCCCACTGCTGCCCCCTACCCCGAGAAGAAAAAAAACCCTATCTTCCCAACATCTGGGCTACGGTCACTCATGTCTGCATGGGAGGGTTAGTTGGCTGCCCACTGGCATCCCCCACCTCTTCCCCGTGCCCCACGGAATGGTGCGTGTTGCCCCTCCCTGCACCTCCACTCACGAGCTCGTTTATAGCTCCAGCTTGTCTGGCTTGGGCTAGAAGGGAAGGGCCTGGCAGAAGACCCAGGGGCCTCCTTCCCTTGTCCTCCCTAGGGACTGAAGAGGCTGGGACACTGGGATCTGGGTGGGCTCAGACGACGTCCTCTGGGGTCATCCTGGGACTGGTGGGATGAGAGGTTTAGGGCCCTGGGGTGAGTCATACAGAAAGACCCACTTCCTCAGAGGAGAAGAGGCCTCTTGGGCCTCCTGGCAGGATGCTTGGTTTCTGCACACGAGGTGGAAGATAGGCTGAGCCCCCTGGCATTGGAGAGAAAGAGGCATTGGGCAATGGAGCCCCCAACTTTCCTGCCAAGGGTTATGTAGGACGGAAGGAAAAAAGTTCCACTCTCCCTCCCCTTTCCGGCCTAGATTCTTCTCTTGCCTGACTGGTCAGTGCCACTGTCCAGGCTGAGGCCAAGCTGTCCGGGGTCGTGGTGAGGCCCTAGAAGGGGCAGAGAGGCCACTGAGATGGAACCGCAGAAGGATGGAGAGCAGGCAGATTTGGACTCCAAGTGTTTAGTGCCCAGTGAAGGGTAGTCGGGGGCGGGGCGGCTCCCGGACTCTGAGCTTCGTGAGTGAGTTTGCCCCGTCCCCCGTCTCTCCCACAGGCTGAGTTCAGTGCTTTTCTTCCTTCATCCCAGTTTCACATGCGTGTTGCTGCCGTGTGTGTGACCACAGTGCATCCCCTCTTCACCTCCTCCCCCACCAGAACCTTGAAAGGGCAAAGAGAAAGGGATTGTGGGAAAAACTCTCCCGTGGGTGTCTGCCAGCTTCTGGATTTGAGGCGGTGGGGAGAAAGGAGGGGCTGGCTCTGGAATGTGAGGAGAAGTAGGAACCGACCGGTGTGGCCGGGAGAAGCAGGGGCTGAGAGCGGGGCAGGAGCATTTCTGGCCTCTCAAGACCTCATGTCAAAGCGTAAGGCCATTCTGTTCTGCTTCCAGGGGCAGAAGGCCCGGGACAGGGGTGGCGCTGCAGCTGGAAGGACTTAGGTTAGACTTCAGGAAGCACATCCCGTTAAAGGAAAGAAATCCGAAATGGAGATTGGGAAAGAACAGGAGACCACCTCTAGAGCAAAAAAACCAAACCCCTAAGCCCCCAAGCCCATCATTAAGGCTTCTGAGGGGAGCTGGGAAGCTCCGATCAGCAATCGGCACAGGGATGACCCGGCAGCTGTCGGGGGCGGGGGGGCTCCTGGAAGGCCGGCCACTCAAACGCGCTGTCCCCGGGCTCCTTCCT
Source organism: Neomonachus schauinslandi (assembly GCF_002201575.2). NCBI lineage: Eukaryota > Metazoa > Chordata > Mammalia > Carnivora > Phocidae > Neomonachus > Neomonachus schauinslandi. The sequence goes on along the minus strand of NC_058408.1, from coordinate 4,539,560 downwards.
GCTCGGGCCCTGCATGGGAGGCCGCGGTGGAGCCGTGAAGAGCACCGCCTTGCAGTCAGACTTGCTGGCCTTCAGTCCTGCGTCCGCCACTTTGCAGCCCCCCTGGGCTCCTCGTCCTTACCATGGGGCCTATCATAGTTGGGAATTAAGAGTCAGACTTCGTGAAGGGCCTGGGTTGCTTGGCACCTAAAAAGCGTGCTTGCTGCTGTGGTGCCCCCCTCTCTGAGCCGACTCTGTGGGCTCTCCTGGCTCCTGGGCCTTGCCCACTCCCTGGTTCTTCTGCGGTCCGG